>NW_019742552.1:99831-143885 GCF_002891405.2 Cryptotermes secundus | reverse complement strand
CGTGTCCCACCAGAAACCCATATGTGTGTCTCTACTCGCAGTTTGTTCTACATGCCCTGCATATACATATACACACACATACACACACACACACACACACACACACATATATATATATATCCAGTATGGAAAGGCAGAGAAGCATTGACGTACAGGACAAAACAAAAGGCGCCTATTAGAACCACCTTCGCCCATTTCTCCGTATAGTGTTCCAAGTTACAGGAATATACTGAACCTCATACCGCGAACTGGTACTAAATCAGAGACCAAATTAACTCAGGAATGGAGCTCACTGGGCCCTCAAACTTCAGCCTGATTCCATTCTGATTTTGATTTAGCAAGAGCACTATAAGACATACATAGTAACTTAGACAAGCGTTTCGTTAAAAAAGGAGTATAGACAATTTTAATTTGCATAGACGGGGAAAAAGATGTTTTAATGACATTGTCAAATGCCAAAACTACTCAAATCAGAAGTGGTTTGGGTTCCTGGGTGATAAATTTCGTTCGTGAAATGAAATTAATATTAAAGATGCAACTTTTGATGCATGGTTTATTTAAGGATGCTGACAGTGACCTAGATAACTCAACATCAAACTGTAGATCGACTAGTGAATGATGATTTGGAAAGGGTGTGGAAGGAAGCTCTCGTAGAATAATTTGAGGTAAAAACTGTCTCCTGGAGGGATGAGGTAAACAACCAAAATTTCAGTCAGGATAGTCGGTGTCTCAGCCGAGATTCGATCTGTGGCATATCTGCTTAAAGAAAGAAATGTGGATCCAGAGAAACAGCCGTCGCTAGCGAACGGCTCCGAAACAACATTCGTTTCTAGGCAACGGCCGGGTAAACACGTTCCTGCTGCAACGGACACGAGAATGAACGCTATTGGCTGCGAGGGCCATGCCCGCGAGGAGTTATAAGGAAGAGAACTGGGGCAGTCAAGTAAGTTCTCTACGGGAGTCTGTGAAGAAAAGCGTCAGTTAGAAGGGAGCCGTCACTGAGAGAGGACTTGAGCGCGGAAGCTGAAGACTATCCACTGTTAGAATCCATTACAAGGGAACGGCTGGTGAAGACACAACAGAATGGAAAAGACTTAGTGTGTGCTGTGGTGATTTGTAAACCGTGGAGATTAGTGATGGCGTTGTAATTATTTGTAGTTCCGAGTTTTGTGTATTAGTTGTCAGTAAATCAAATATCCAATCCAAAACCACGTGTAGTCACTCATACACGTGACAGAACCAAGAAACTTCCCAGTGCATGTCAGAAATGTTGCTGCTTAAGCCAACTGCTCGGCGCACAATGATTATTATTTATTAACCCATAATTGACGCCCCTGGGTCCTAAGGAACCAAATTTTATGCTGAATCTCTCGATAAGCTGCCCACACCGTAGTGATACTCTCCAACCCTGAATCATGTTTCAGACTCTGCCATGGCGAGTCAAAACTTTGATCAGATTCTGCAAAACAGCCGAGTCGGATCACAGGGTCTCAGCTGTGTACTGAGAGCAACTTCAACCTCACTCTATGTTTGTGGAAAACAGAGGCACGGAAAGACAAATACTTTCTGTATGGGAAGAAGTACCTCTGAGTGATTCTGACGATATAAGTGGTTCAGATATTGACGCCGAATGTACTAAAGACCGTACAGAATCCGGGAACAATAAAGAAGCAGTATACTTCCAGCCACTTGCTTGCTTTCGCGTACAGATGTTTGAGAACGGAACCACAGTCACCAAACAGTTCATCTATATATAAAAAAGATAAAGCTATCCCCGTAACAGGCCTTAGAGACCCGTAGGGTTTGAGACGTCGAGGCGCCCATATTTTCTAGACAATCGGCCCACAGATGGTGGTGAGGTTGTAAGCCTTACGCGCCGGTTGCCCTTTACCCCCAGGAAGATTCCTGGTACTTATTTACGTTAGGACTTGAGTCGACCCCAGTGCTATAATGCGGCTGCAAGGATTAGGTCAAATGAAAAATCCAATCACATCATCGTGAATCGAACCCGTGACCTTCCGGCTTGTAGCATAGTGCCTCAACCAAGTACGCCACCGCGTACCCCAGTTTATCAGTATACTTCGCCAAATTAAAGAGGAAGAAATGTTCTGTGTGTCCTAAGGCCGAGAGGAATTCTGAGAGTATTTCGAATGATTCTCACAGATATGGTCCCGTGTGTGCCGTGTGTGCTCAGGTGCAAAGCGATTACAGGTTCTAGACATGTTCAAATGTTCTTCAGGTCTCACGAGCCTTATGATCGACTTTCGTGATCATGTACACATTCTGTTGAGTTACATAAAAATACCAGTCAGACCTGATGCAATATGATTATGCAAATTGGTCACTTAACAATTTGCTAATCAACACAACAGTGTGGTCCATGTTTCACTATTGGACACTGAGTTGTAAATATTATGTAATTTCACACAATTTTTTTGTTTTAAATCATTTACGTTTACAGAGGGTTTCGTTTTTAAAACGACCTTTGTAGAAATTTACAAGTTCCTATTTATTGTTTGTTATTTATTATGCTTGTTAATGTTCATAAATAATATAACAAAGATTCAATGTAGCTGTACAGATGCAGCTGTCCAATGGCAAAGACAAAACTGAATACTTTCTATTTTCGAAATTGTTATTTCAAGTGTTTATCCCATACAGAAATAAAATATGATACCGGATTCCAGGCACCTAGAAATATCTGACTATTCTAAACCGCCTCATTTACACAAGGAATGTATTCAATGAAGCGGATTCAATATATCCCACTCGCTTTTCTAACCCTTAAGTTTCCAACGTCACTGCAACAGCCAAATTCCTCATAAATTCAGTACCTATACAGTATTTAGAACCAGACTGACCACTGTGGCCTTTCGCTCTGTTAAAGATTAAAGGAGTTTGTTCCACGCTTCATTAAGTAAATAAAGGAGAACAGCAGAGAGCGAGCCGAGCTCCTGTCCCAGAACGAGATGCGACTGGGAGCAGGGATTGAAATAAAACTTACGTTACAAAAACTAATCCGCTGAATGGTTTCAGTGCAAACAAATGGCGAACAGCGAAAGAAGAGAGATGATTATCTCCGTTTAGCCCTTCGTTGGTTGAAGAGTATGTTGCAAAATTTTCTGTAACTTTTTTGTGTCTTGGTTGCATGAACTGGACAAAAGGAAGGATATGTCTTCGGAATTGATCCGGGTGCAAATATGATTAACTGAGAGCCCGATTTAAGTAATTAATATTCCGACGGTACATCTCAAACTGATAGGGGTATATTTTTTAGTTTCGTGGGGCGGGGTGAGACTGAGTCCACTTGGTGCAATGACCACTAACTGGCCTACCGTACCAGTCGCGGATGATGAGTATGGAACATTTGGTGGAATGAAAATTGGTGGGGGAAAACGAAATACTCGAAGGAAACCTGCCCCAGTGCCACTTTGTCCACCACAAATGCCACAAGACTTGACCCAGGATCGAACCCGGCCGGTCGCTGTGAGAAGCAGGCCACTAACCACCTGAGCTATGGCACGGCCTAATTGATGGAGTAGTTTGTTTTTTTTAGTTTCTTGAAGCCACGTTAGGTGGCTCCGCTGTCACAAGGGCATGGCGCGTCCTCAGGTTGCGGTTGGAGGGAACGGCCTCCATGTATGAAGGGTAGCTGCGATTATACTGAGAAAGCAGTCGTGGACAGCCGACAAGGGGTGGTCCTCCAGCTTAGGGGTTGGGCGTGGGGATAACAACTCCTTGCTTAAATAATAAATTTGTTACGAAAATTTCCTAGAAACCTCGGATCTGGACGGATTCTATGGCTAAACCACCTAAGTGAAAGAAAATGGATATGAGATTTGGCACTTGGAATGTTAGGAGTATGTATAGGGCAGGATCGCTCAGGGCACTGGCGGAAGAAATGTCAAAATATAAGCTATATTTAGTGGGGGTACAGGAGGTCAGATGGGACGGAGGTGGCACCGAACCAGCAGGCGAATGTACATTTTTCTATGGGAAGGGGAATGAGAATCATGAGGTAGGAACAGGTTCTTTTCGTATATAAGAGAATCATATCAGCAATTAAGAGGGCAGAGTTCGGTAGTGATAGGATATCATACATAATTCTAAGAGGTCGCTGGTGTGATATTATAGTTCTGAATATTTATACCCCAACGAAGATAAAATTGATGATATAAAGGACAGGTTCTATGAAGAACTAGAACATGTATCCGATAAATTCCCGAAGTGCCACATGAACATTTTGCTAGGAGAGTTCAAATGCAAAGTACGTGGGGAAGGAATTTTCAAACCAACGATTGGGAATGAGAGTTTGCACGAAATTAGTAATGATAATGGAGTCAGAGTAGTAAACTTTGCCATATATAGAAACCTTATCGCCAAAAGTACAATGTTCCCGCATCGTAACATCCATAAATTTACTTCAACATATACAAAATTATAATTTTGCCTGTGGTTCTGTATGGGTGTGAAACTTGGAGTCTGACATTAAGGGATGAACACAGATTGAGAGAGTTTGAGAACAGGATGTTGAGGAGAATATTTAGATTGAAGAGAGATGAAGTGACCGAAGGTTGGGAAAAACTACATAATGAGAAGCTTCATAATTCGCAATCTTCGCCAAGTGTAATTAGAATGATCAAGTCATGGAGGATAAGATGGGCAAGGCATGTAGCACGAATGGGGAGAATAGGAATGCATATAGGATATTGGTGGAAAGAAAGAAGGAAAGACATTACTAGGAAGACGAAGACCTAGGTGGGTGGACAAAATTTAAATTGGATCTTAGAGATATAGGATGGGATGCTATGGGAGGGCTCTTGTGGGCTCATTGATGTACCTTCGGTTTCCATAAAATCCTGGGAAATTCTTGAGTGGTTGCACAATTGGCAGCTTCTCAAGAAGGGTTCAATTCCATGAGTGAGTGAGTTTCTTGAGGTGGGGTGAGACTGAATCCTATTGGTACGTCGGCCACTAATTACCCTATTGTACCAGCCCTGGATGATATATGATGAGTGTGGAGCAGTGTGTGAAATGAGAATTGGTAGGGGAAACCGAAGTACAAGGAAACCTGTCCCAGTGCCACTTTGTCCACCACAAATCCCACATGACCTGACCTGAGCTCGAATGCGGGCAGCCGAGGTGAGCTATGGAGCAGTCTAACTGATGGGGTAAATGCGGGCTAGTGGATAGATCCTTTGTCTGCACTACATTTCTCTGGATAATACAGTCACCCTGTTTGCGCCGACGAACAGCCTGTATGCGATCGGCAAGTAAGGCACGGCTTGTCTCATAGGAAGACAGATCCGGAGATAGGGCATGCTGAGGGTCTGGCGGCCGATAGAGCACGGCCTTGCCTCGCGGAACGCTGGCATCACAGGGCGAACTAGCTATTCTGTAGATAGCAATCAAGGTTCATTTCGGCACGACCACCCCTATTCAAATTCAGTGGTTCTCAGCATATGCTAACTGCAATGCTACGAGGTTTGTGATGCCGTCTCAAGAGAATGCAGGTTCAACTACCGCCGCATTCTCATTCTAAGCTACAAGACGTGCGTCTCGAATAGTAACACGTCGATGTATGCGGACAAAATAGAAAACGGGAATAATGTGAAAAACTCAAAGGGAGAGTGACGGGGAGGGGAGAAAAACAGAGAAAAAGAAATAAAAATACAAATTACTGATAAAGGTAAGGTTGTCTTTGTATTTAACTAATTAAGCACTATGCCATGAAGGCTTATGGGGCAGTGGATGTATGGATCAAATTTTTCTTGACCACAGAAATAAATGGAGCTGAGTGGTCAGCTTCACGTTTCGGCCACTTTATCCACGGGGAAAGAGCCCTCCATTTTCCGTTGGATAGGAGGTTGGATGGGCCCCAGAACCTGTCTGGACGATATGGAGTAGTGAAAATTCTTGCCCCCTTCGGACTCGAACTCCGACCCATTGCTCGTCCAGCCCGTAACCAGTCGCTATACCGACATCTAAAAGTTTGTGACGATGGTGCATTAAAACAAATATTGTGTTTCTGAACATTATCCATCGTCCTGTCTCTCTCTAAAAACCCCGCCCTGTTTATTTTTCAAAACGTAACGTTTCGGAGACTGGATTCTGTCCCAGGAGATAGGGACTACCTTTATCGATTCGACCCAACTGAGTAGGTTTTACCTGAAGACTGAGACAGAATCAAGTTTCTGAAACACTGGGTTTTGAAAAATAAACATGACGCTGAATAATGTCCAGAAACCTAATATTTGTACAAGTTACTGGCTTCGTTCACACTATACAGGAATATTTATCAGTCCGTAGTCAGAGGAGGGCCCAGACCTCGTATCTGATCCCTTGTCATTAATAATTCTGTAAGTTAAAAATGTCATGAAACGGAAACAGTAGTTGCGGTGACAACGCTACAGAACTGAATCCATGAGATACCCAGATCAAATTTCAGTCGGCCTACCGCCTATCGTGACTGAGATTTCTGTGGTTTTCCTGATTCGTTCTAATGGAATTAGGGAATATCTCCCTGAAACAAACCGCGAACTTCATCATCCAGATCCTTACTTAACTACAGCTGCATTATATAAGACGCTGTTCAGACAGCGCCCTTAAGTAGCCTATGATTCAATCAAGACGCGTGTACACGTATGAAAGCAGCAATCCTGTATTCCGCGCGCTTCCACATAGGCCTACATTTTAAGTGTCCTGTTACGATTTATTTTGCGTTCTAGGCCTTATAATATCACGGGCAATATATTATCTGAACTACTTAGGTTGTGAAGAATGCCGTCTTATGGAAAGTGGAGCCGTGTAAACATCGTATCATCATTTTTTAAGAATAAGATTGTGTTTTAAAATCAGATAGCTAAAATTCTGATTATTGTGTTACTTTTATAATTAATGTTGATCGTGGATTTGGATGATTTCTTCATTCTTCAATTTGTTCTCTCCTCTTTTCAACCTTTACCCAAACTCCCTCGGCACAACTGTGGAGCCATCGCGTCACACTAGTGTACCGCGGCACATCGGTTGAAAACCGCTGGTATAGACTGAGGACATTAGAGAACAGGGTGTTGAGGAGAATATTTGGACCGAAGAGAGATGAAGTGACAGGAGGTTGGGGAAAAATTGCATAATGAGGAGCTTCACAACTTGTACTCTTCTCCAAATATAATTACGAGTATAATGATGAAATAAAAGAGGAGATGGGTAGGGCATGTAACACAAATGGAGGAAAAGAATAATGCATATGGGGGTTTGGTGGGAAAATCGGAACAAAAAAGACCACCAAGAAGAAGATGACGTAGGTGGGAGGACAATATTAAGATGAGCCTTAGAGAGATAGGATGGGATGATATAGTATGGACTGAATTGATCGAGTGTTCTTGTGAAAATGATAATGAACCTTCGGGTTCCATGAAATGTTGAGAACTTCTTCAGTAGCTAAGCAACTGGCAGCTTCTCAAGAAGGGTTCAGATCCACGGAGTTACTTAATTAGTTAGTTAGAACCCTTAGGCCTACTAGAACGCCTAATGCAACAAAACAAGAATGACGCAAAATTAAAATTTTACAGAATTGAATAGGACTACATCCTTCAGTTCTGTAATTCTGTCCGTGCGCCTGTGGAAATTGTTTCACGAAACCAAGTAACAGGACACAGATTGCAGAGGTGAAGTGTCTACGTACAGTGAAATTCCGCATAAAGTCACACATAATTCACATTTTAATATAAGAAATTAATAATATGCATTCTCCTTAAAGGAACAAAAATGCCTTAACGATTATAGACTAAAATGGACAGTACAATTTTTTAGAATTGATTAATATAGGGTTCTTAAAAGTAAGAAAAAAAGATACCTGGGACATCTAGAGAAAATATGGAAGGCGGAAAAGGCACTGTATATCTACTATCCACAGCACAACAGTCACATGTACACAGTCTTGCACAGAACTTGTTCCCTGCTGCGTCTGATCCCACGGAATATCAAACGAGCAGAACACGCTGTTACCGGTATCTCGCGACAGATACGGCACGGCACGGCACGGTACTGCACTGCAAGGCAGCCCCGAGCCCCAACGGCTTCCCCCGCCGACAGACCGAGATGAGTATCGGGCTTCCTGCTGCTGCAGTCGCTTTCAGTAAAGCACGACCACAGTTCTACTTCTCATGCTGGAAGCATATCCGTCTCTCTGTCCTCAAAGAGTTATCTCCAACACATTTCGATCGGTTTTTGCAGGCCTCTGTGACGTTTGTACCAAACCTTACTAAGGGAATTTCATTTTGGTCACAATTGGACTTCACGTCCAACTGAAATACAGCTTCGGGAGACTTCTTTACGTAAAGAGTAACTAAATGCAAAGAGATGTTCTTTCTTCTTCAGATGCTAACAGTAGCTCAACCGGTAAAGAATTTCCTCGCCACGTATGAAAACCGTGTTCACAAGAGCCTGCGCCAGATGAATCAACTCATCATCATCATCATCATCATCATGTCCTCATTCTAAGATCCGTACTGACGTTATACTCCCGTATTATGAAAGAACTTGCGCATTATGAAAGGTTACCAGCTCCGTCCCGTGTGACTGATAAATGTTTTTTCCCTCCTTTTTAACCTTTCATCCTTGACATGTTTCGGTGTGAGAGACCATCTTCAGAAGGATATATCAATTCAAGCGGAAACTACTATTACAATGTGTTTGGTCAGTATCAATACATACAGACAATACCATTACAATGCCATGAATATAATATCTGAGAATTTAACAAGTACAGTGATGTGCATGAATATATTAAATTATTTATAAATTATTACAATTAGTCTGTTTACAAGTGTGGTTTTAAATAGATTTTGTTAACATTTTTAGAACCAATTTGGTTCGTGTCCTTTATATTGCCTCTCTTTAAAGGAAGTTGCGTGTCTATCACTTCGTGGTTCTGTAGTTTGATGAACAGGACTCTGCAAATATATTATGAGTATGATGTATTATTTCCATCATCCCGATTTTATTTAAACGTGAGCTTTTGTTATTGTGTCCTACATTTAGTGTCGTCCTGTTGTTCGGGCCGTGCTGTGTTGTTGTACTGTTCTGACGTGTGTTGAGGCGCGTATTTATACCCCTACACTTTTATGAATCACACTGGAAGCAGCCGATAACCTTTATACTATTGCTAGTGTGACGGACCAGGATGAACCAAAACAAACTTACGCATGCTGTAAAGTATAGACCTTATTAAGATGTAATTTTACTTAATTCTTACTGCTTAACTCTTAGGTTATTAAATGACGTTGTTCCAAATCCATATGTGATACAGCGTCTAATTAAATAAGAAGATTGTTATAGTTACGGTGAGTTGAGTGCGGCTTCTTTGCCTAGAAAATCTATGCAGACTACCAAATCCTGTGCAATTCGAATTCTACATCTCCGAATTTCAATCTAGATTTCTCAATCATTGTCGGAACCTGTGAAGAATTCCACACCCAGTTTCCTCCGTCCAGATTACTCTAAAGTAACTGCAGGAAGAATTGAAGAATATTATCTTCTGGAAACTGACATCCTTTAGGCTGCAAAATCGTTACAAAGGGTTAGTAGAAATGTGCCTTCCTCCATATTCAGGATATCTGAAAATGGAAGTGGCATATTTTTGAGAAATGTCGCTAAACATCTACGGAACTACACGTCATTATATCCGAGAAAAGCGTACTCTTCATATTCGCAACACCCAATCTAGCAGGGAGTTAGGATTCTTCATAAATTTGCTAAAACATGTGCCTAGCTGTTCTCGTCATAATACGCAGCACTGCTAGATAATGAAACGAATTCCGAGACCATTCTTCAAGACGTGCTTCTCCCTTGCCAGTGAACAGTAGGCTAATGTAATCCACAATTTTCATTTCAGGTGGGCGAGATGTTCCCCAGTGAGTATAACAATACTGTACTACAAATTTTCACAGATCAACTTTCATGTTCACATAAATGTTGACATCTTTAGTATTGGAATTTTATTTTCAAATACTGCGCCGTATTGTAGTTTTGATTATACAATAACGAAGAACAATGAAGCACCATGTTCTCCAGCACTCTCCGTCTATGCTCGTACTTTCGGTTGCGGACCTACCAGGATTAAGGTTACAAGAGGAAGGACAAAATTGCGTGATGAGGAGGTTAACAACCAAATATTCTTAAGACGATCAAATTCACGAGAGTGAGACGGGTATGTAACCCGCAAGGGACACGTGAAAGAAGATTCTTTTCTCTTAGGGCAGGGTGTAGTTGCGGGTTGTTTCTAAAACTATAATGACCATTCGGGTTCCATAAAATGCTGGGAAATTCTTGACTATTTTTCTATTGCTAGTGTGGTGGGACTAAGTCCCTTGTACTGCAGCCACTTCTGGCCTATTGTACCAGCCCCAGATGATAGGTGAGGGTGGAATGAAGACTGGCAAGGGAAACCGAAGTACTCGGAGAAAACCTGCCCCAGAGCCATTTTGTCCACCACAAATCCCACTTGACCAGACCCGGGCTCGAACCCGGGCCGTCGCGGTGGGAAGCCAGCGATTAACCGCTTGAGCTATGGCGCGGCCTAAACCCTTGACTAAGTCTAGTGACAAATAGTATATCAGGAAGGAGCTCGTTAGTGTTCGTTAGTGTTTCTTAGTCGGTGTTACTGATTCCTCACCAAATACGAACACATTCTGAAAGGCAGGGTACACAGTCACAGAGCGATCCTCTTGGTGATTACCCGGAAGAGGCTGAAGAATTTTAGAAGACTGAGGCGCGTTAGAATACTTCCGTCACAGAGGTGCGCGTAATAGAAGACGACGAAAAGGAACCTGTTTTCTGAGGGTATAGCTGTGCCATCTCAGGTGGCTCCAGAAGATCTGTTTTCCCAAAGATAATGATGACGTGTACACGAAAAAAAATATATAAGAGAGGTGCAAAATACGGATTTGTAGGAATGAATTTTGGAACCGGAAGAAGTAGATATGACTCATTACAATAAAAATGGAACCACAAGTGCCTTGAACGTGTTCATACTCATTACATTCGAAGTGCATTGCAATAGGAAATTTTATGATTATTGGATAAACAGGACTGGAAATTCCGGACACGTTTAATGAACATGTTAAAGATTTTAAGTATATGAGAGAAAATTTTGAAATATGCCGCATACTTTTAGATGCTCATCAAATATCTACTATAAACACAGGATGGAAAGTAAAAACATGGCTAAGAACGAAAAGGTTGAAGAAAGTAAACAAGCCACAAAACCTAAAACGTCATTGACGAGCCAACAGAAGCAACACACATATATATATATAAGTTCTTAAAGAAATTCAGCAAGGAAACCAATTAGTAACGTGAACCATAAAATATGAAAAGAGGAATTCAAGCCGGATGATCGCGCGTTTCCAGCGCACGTCACCACGTGGTACTTGAGACGCAACGCCCGCCAGTTGCACCAACACCACGGAAAATATCTCCACTCCAAAGAATATTGAAACGGATTATGTTTCTTTCGCCAATGCAGCTACAAATATTAATTTTTAGCACCTAATATGCATACTTCAATAAGACAGAAAGCACTGAGATATTAATGTACGTATTACGCGATTCAATGGCATGTACGCTACTTAATAATAAGGGGAACAATAATACTGATACCAGTAATTCACTTCATTTCTTATTTGTTTACGTGCCAACTTAACGGCCCACAGCCAAGTTACATAGTGGACACGAGGAAAGAAAACACAGAAACAGGAAATACATATAATTTGAATACTAATACTAACTCTAATAATAATAATCCCAATAACACAAACCAAATTATCTTTGAGACGAGAGTGAAGTAAAATATATACGTTTGCAATGAAAAATAAAATTTGCAATAACTACTACAATTATTGCTACTCCTACTACTACTACTATTATACTATACTATACTACTACTACTACTACTACTACTACTACTACTACTACTACTACTACTACTACTACTACTTATAATAATAATAATAATAATAAAAATGACGTGATGGGACAACAGAAAATAAGTCGCTTATATGAAACTGCGAAAGAAAACAGAGTATAAATGTGAAGTCGGCAGAGTCAAATAGGAAAATACCTGCTTATAACATGACAAGGGAACAAAGTGTCGGTCCTACAGAGTAAATATTAAAGAATCAAATCTAAGGGAAAATTTATTAAGTGATGAATTATTAAATGAGTGAAAATGCCAGCACGTCTAGTGTCATCTTGGTTTTAACATTACTATTCTTATAATAAACTCACATGAGCCGAGGAGATGATCTTGGAGTGAGGGCACGCGCTGAAGTAGAGCAGCCTCTCACGTGCATTAATATAATACAGAATGCACGAGCATCTAATTTTGTTTTTTTGAAAATGTTAATGACAAATAAGGCATCGAGAAGCCGCCTAAAATTGTCATAAGATTCAGTCTGGTCAATACCATCTTCTGGGTTACAATGCCACATAGTTCGGACAGAGCTCGAAGTTTCAAAGGAACACATTGCTTCCATCTTCATGGAGGGATTTCTCTTTGTCAGCGAGCTCAAACAGACTCTGGGAGTAAGTTGTCGCTATATAGTCTAAATACTAAAGGCGTAATAATTACCCCCAAGAATATTCCTGGTACTCATTTCTGTTTGAGGCTGAGTCGACCCCAGAGCCATAGTGCGACTGGTAGGATTCGGTCAATTGAAAAAATCCACCTCTATTACCTACAGTTTCGGACGATGGGAAAAGTCCCAAAACACAGTAATTCTGTGAATTTAGTCAATCGTTTACTCAGTCTAAAGATCTACAGAATTTAGGCCTATCGACTAGGTCCACAGAAAAGAGATCCCTAGTGTAACTTACAAGTCTCAGGACCTAAAGTTTTCCTCAAGCCAGCGGAGAACAGTGCTGAATATCAACAAAGCTGGCTAACACTAAAGAACATTGACACTTTGAAACCTACAACTTTTCTAAATAATATTTAAAGTTTAATTTTCTGTATCACAGAAAGAACAACGTACATCCATAAAATAAACCATGCACAACAACCATAATACATTACAATAATCAGCCATTTAAGAAAGTAGACGCTGTTTGTTCAGAGAGTTGTACAGAACACACACGAGTACGTACACTCTGTGGGCAAAATATAGAGATCAAATAAACTCTGCATTTTGCCAACAGATTGTGCTTCTGTACCTGTTCGAATTGTTAGAATTAAGCAAGCTTATAGTAGCCACTGTGCTACAATATTATTCTTGGACGTGATCCATAAGTCGAAAGGGTTTATTACCCTGCATACTCAGCATGGCCCGAAACGTAGGACTAAGCTTATTCGTTCGGCAGGTAGATTTACTCCTGTCTTGACGCGCTCGATTGTCATTATACTGAAAGAAAGGTTAGGATTTTTTATTTTGCAATTTGTGTCGATAATAGTAATTGAATCCCGGACCTTTTCATTACAATGTCAGTACCAATAAGCTGAAGACGAAAGAAAATCCCACTCGCAAAATGTCCTGTGTATAAATATAATTCAGACAGTGGGAAATGCCCAGCGTAATGTAGGTATGTAGGCCTATAACGAATTGCCATTGTCACAATCAACGTTCCCTCTATTCCAGGGATGGGAGTGTGCAACCCAGGGTGCCTCTGAATTTTGCCGATTTCAGCAAATCGGGGAGAGGGCAGCGATTTTCGAAAAAGTTCCATAACAGAAATTAAATTTATAAGCAGAAAAAAAAAGTTTAATTTTTAAATTTTATTTTTATTAATTCAAATTGACTATACATGAAAAAACTAAAAATGTGTGGGTGACTGGGACTCGTGCGAGGGAGTGTGACAGCCGCAGCTTGGAGAGAAAGTTGGTGACAACGATTTGCAGACTAATTAGATCGAAATGGACGTGGGAGACAGCAGCTGTGTAATTTAGACGCTGAGTATCCCTCAACTGGCTGCAGTGAGAGAGGATCACCACGGAAACCTAGGACAAAATACTCGTAACTTACCCTGAATGGAGGCGGCGCCATAGCTCAAGCGGTTAGTCTCTGGCTTTCCACCGCGGCGGCCCGGGTTCGATCCCTGATCTGGTCAAGTGGGATTTGTGGTGGACAAAGTGGCGCTGGGGCAGGTTTTCTCCGAGTACTTCGGTTTCCCCTGCCAATCTTCATTCCACTAATTGCTCCACAATCAACCTCACCTATCATCTGGGGCTGGTACAATAGGCCAGAAGTGGCCGCAGTACAAGGGACTTAGTCCCACTCCACAAGCAATAAAAAAAATAATACCCTGAACCGAGATTCAAACCGGAAACCTAGCCATTCCGAGGAAGACTCATCCCGCTCAGTAAACAAACCCCACGTTTGCATCGGTTAAACCTCAGTTACGGGTAACCTATGTGGATGTCACAAGTCACACGCTTCTTGTCTCTTAGGAGCAAAAACAAGTTTGTTCTGCTTTACGATCAGCTGACGTGGAGTGCATATCCTATATACGTCACAGGTTCTTCCATTTACAATCTTTCTCTGCGACTTGAGAAGAGCCCTCTAAAATAAGAGCAGAGTCGATAGTTTCCTTGCTGCAATGGTTCTCCAGAGTCAAGCCGTCATATAAAGACGCAGCTACAGCGGCTCAAAGGCTCGGGCCCTCCATGCTACTACAGCGGAGGGTGGTTAGATCCTTATGAAATGCTGGACACAAGAAAATGTTTATTGGTCACGGCTGAGGGCCTCTTCGGAATTATTGTACTTCAGTGTTTCTTTCCTTTTGCACGAAAATTCAATTCAATTAAACTCTTATTTACTTACGTGTTAACTTAACAGCCAATTAAAAGTCAGGATGAGTAAAGAAAAGGAAACATAATACGCACAAACAAAATAAAAGAACAAGGCGATTTATATAATTTGAATAATTACTTACTTACTTACTTACTCATGGAGCTCAACCCTTCTGGAGGAGCCGCCAATTTTGCAGCTACTCAAGAATTTCGCAGCATTTTATGGAACCCGATGGTTCATCACCGTGTTCACAAGAGCGCTCCACTGGTCCCTATCCTGAGCCAGATCTATCCAATCCATTCCATTCCATCCCATCTTATCTCTCTAGATCCATTCTAATATTGTCCACCCACCTACGCCTTTGTCTTACCAGTGGTCTCTCTCCTTCTGGCTTTCCCACTCCCACCTCATCCTCCTTGACTTGATCATTCTAATTATACTTGGAGAAGAGTATAAGTTATGAAGCTCCTCATTATGCAGTTTTCTCTAATCTCCTATCACTTCATCCCTCTTCGGTCCAAAAATTCTTCTCAACACCCTGTTCTCAAACACTCCCCTCAGTCTATGTTCCTCCCTTAACGTCAAGAGACCAAGTTTCACACCCATACAGAACCACAGGCAAAATTATAATTTTTTATATTCTAATTTTTATGTCTTTGGACAGCAGACGAGACGACAAAAGGTTCTGGACTGAATGGTAGCAAGCATTACCCGAGTTCAATCATCTCTTAATTTCCTCCTGAATCAGGTTTCGATCTGTTATCGTTGTTCCCAAATATCTGAACTATGCCACATTTTGAAAACATCTGTTTCCTCTTTTTATGTCATGATTTTGCCCTGAATTTTGGTGACGAGACAGCAACATATACTTAGTTTTCTCTGTATTTACTTCTAGACCAACCTCTTTACTTGCGTCAATTAAAGTCTGTGTGTTTTTCTTTATGTTATCTACATTATCATAATAGCAAAAAATATATCCCTGTAACAGGCCGTGGAGGCCCATAAGATTTTTAGACGTGGAGGCTTCCACATTTTCCAGATAATCTGCTCACAGATGACTGTGAGGTTCCCAGCCTTACGCGCCTGTCGCCCTTTACCCCCAGGAAGATTCGTGGTATTCATTTCTGTTAGAGGCTGAGTCGACCCCAGAGTCTTAGTGCGGCTTGAAGGATTAGGTCATTTAAGAATACAGCGACCTCATCAGGAATAGAACACGAGAATTTTCGGCTTGTAGCATAGGGCCTCAATCAACAGGAGAGCACTGAAAGTTGGCATAACAAATCTAGAAACCTTAGGATAAAGGTAGAAATAGACTAAAATTTGATACTAGGCAATAAAATAATACAGCTAATATGTTAATGACGTAACTCAGTAGGATTAAGCAAAGGAAACTGTATTCTCAAAGGAGATTGTATGTTTATTGAAAACATCTAAGGATTTGTAGATGTTGTTTACACCCGCGACGCACCCTGTTGAAGGGTGAGTCTTGAGACATTATTGGTGTTAAAGGTAGAGAAGTCTCCAATTTGCTGAGTGGGTACACGGAGACCAGCAGTGTCCGTAATAGAAGAACGGCAACTTTTGTTTTATTAAGAAATAAAGTGTTTTAAAATGTAAATAACTCAACACTTATTGGGCTGGATATATCGATTATAGCATAAATTTCCAAACTTTTTGTATTAAGTTTCCAGCTTCTTAGAATCTGCCAAAGTAAGTTCATTCCAGCCTACACATGCGTACTCAAATTTTGACAGAATTAAGGTAATATACGAGTATAAAAATTTTGATACAATCCAAAAAGAAGAATTATATGTGATGAAATGAATTAGTTCTAACAGCTTTAGTGCCTGGTAATGTAAGTTGTCAACATGACGGTGGTAATGTAGTTTTCTATCAAACATAACTCCAAGATATTTTACACAGTTCGTGCGATTTATAGGTCACTCAAAAATAATTAAAATTGATAATGTTAGTTCCACGAGTAAAGGAAATCATATTTATTTTGAATATATTGGGTTTCACATAATTCCCAATACACCACTCCTGTATAAAATCTATATCTGATGGTAATAATTTACAATTCCTCAACAGATTTTATGGCAGGAAATATTTTTAAATCATCAGAGAACAGAAATTAAAAAAAAAATTGGAGCGTAAATAATTAATAAAAATATTGAACAATACAGGTCCGAAGGTGGAGCCTTGTGGCACTCATGGCAGCAAGGGAAAAGGTGAGGAAGCATTTTCCAAGGTGCGAACATCAGAAAATCTAAGTAATAAAAAACTTTGTGACCAATTAATATAATGATCAGAGCGTCTAAAAATGAGCAAAAGTATGAGGGATTTTGTGAAAGGCTTGTCTGAGGTCAAAATAAATTGAACTGAATTGTGAACTGACAGAAACTGTGATTGAATTTAACTAAGTGAATTGGTTGCAGTAGTCTTTATTTAATAAAACCATGATGAGATTGGTGAAGTTTGATTTAAAATAATAATAATAATAATTCATTATTACAGAGCTTGACAATAGCAATAAAGCAAATTGCTGGAGAAAACAATTCAAATAATAATTAAATATTAAACCAGAGGAGGCATAAAGGATAAGAATACAGAAAAGAGGCAAGTCTCCGAAACACTGTGTTTTAAATAGAAATAGCTGATGGATAGTGTCAAGACACTCAATAATTGGTCTATTGCGGTGTGGATATTTATAGCGTTGAATGGATAGATGACAGATAAATGCAATTTGGAAATGATTTGGAAGAAAAAGTTCGTGGTTTACTAGAGATATTATCCCAACAATTTTCTGGAAATACGGAAGAAAACAGTCACAGGCTCAGTCAAGATAGCTGATATCACGGTCGATATTCTAGCCGAGCACCGCTGTAGAGCAAGTCGAGTGCCTTACCGTTAAGCCAAATCAATTCGCTGCCTATGCCAAGCTATTTATTTCTCAAGAAGTATGGAAAAATCAGGTGGTTTGTTTGTAAAACGTGTGCACACTGAAGTGAATGCACGATGTAAAGATTTTAGACCATATTTACACACAGAAATGTCTGGAGATCATTACGAGGGGAGGGGCACCATAACAAAGCGCTTTTTTTTTAAATACAAACGTACGTTATGTATATTTTTACGTGTTTAGTGATTACACACGGAGTTTGGTTTGATAATTAGATTTACTGACCACTCATAGCTACTCTATAATTCGCTGCAACAATAATTAATTCTCCTATGTCTTCATTAGGTATTGCCTCGTAACGGGTCCCAACAATGTCCTCTTGCTTACGTGCTGAAGTCGTTGCTAGCTGGCTTCTGTCTCATAACTGTTCCTCAACTCGCCATTCACAAGAATGGACTAACTCTGATAAAGCCAAAGTCAAAGTCAAAGTTATGCTACGACCGACGAACAGTTGGCCAGTCTATCTTGGTTTTAAGCTCCTATCTTGGGCTCAAGACCAGGTTTTTGTTACTGTCGGACAGCGGCGAATTTGTTGATGTGAGGCGCCCTCTCAGACCCCTGCCGTTTATAATTGATGGTGGCCCTCGCGAGCGCATTCATTCTAGGGCCAGAGTACCGCGGACTCATAACCATATTTTGCTGTCTCGGTTTCGAGACTCATCCAACCTGGAGGGCCACGTCCCTGTATTTGTATTCCCCAGGAACAGAGAGGCCAAGTTAAACCTCCAGGCACTGGGTTCGCCTCCTACGACTTGCAGGGCTACGGTGTAGGTATTCGACCTCGCCTCCACACGGGATTCTCCCTTCTGACTCAGCTGGTGGCCTCGTTATATTATCTCAGCACGGACCACATAAAAAACAATGCTTGTAATATTTCTTCTATTGTTGCATGTGTATCCGTTACCTAGGTAGCGTGTTTTGGTTGATGTGGAAACATGCTTACCAGTCGTCGCCCAGCAACTGACTGCTTAGTTATTAAAATATCCAGGCTTTCAGCCCTCATGTCAAAATGTATAAAGTCAAATGCAACTCCGAGCAAGGCCAATAATTCCTTACTGACCTTCAGTAAAACTAAAAAAGTAACTTTTAGTGTAAGAGAAAGTGAAACCATGGGCCTTAGTTCATCTTCTACTGGAAATATTAACACCACAGTGCTTCGTCATAACTGGATATTTTCTAATATTTTTTTTATTGCTGGTGGGGTGGGATTAAGTCCCTTGTACTGCGGCCACTTCTGGCTTATTGTACCAGTCCCAGATGTTAGGTGAGGGTGATTGTGGAGCAATTGGTGGAATGAAGATTGGCTGGGGAAACCGAAGTACTCGGAGAAAACCTGCCCCAGCGCCACTTTGTCCACCACAAATCCCACTTGACCAGACCCGGGATCGAACCCGGGCCGCCGCTGTGGGAAGCCAGCGACTAACCGCTTGAGCTATGGGGCGACCTTTTCGAATATTAATATCACTTTAATAGACGCCGAAGGAGCCTGTCAAGCGCTTAGCACGCGGGATGTCGAGCGGTGGAGTTTCCTTAAAACAAATCGCAACCGCTTCTTCTGAAATGTATTGAACATTATCTTATTTAACGATTCTGTTTCAACTGCAGAATCTATATAACGTTGAAAGAGAAGGGAAGATAATCAGGAATGGGTTTGGAAGGAAGCAGCAACAGAATACTCGAAAGAACAGCCGTGACACTCGCTACCGAGCGAAGCAACAGCAGGCGAAACCCTGATCTGGAATTAAATAGAGTATCTCTTGAATACAAATCTATCTATCTACTATCTGTGGCTTTATAGCCCCTGTGGACCTTGGCCGATTTTTCAGTTTCTTAATCCACACACAGTCGGTAGGACTCTTTGGACCCTGTCGCAAGGCTGCTACCTACACACAGAACAACACAATACAGAACAATCGCACACAGATATCCATGACTCGAGAGGAATTCGAACACACGGTTCATACCTTAGACCGCGGGACCACTGTGATCGGTTTAACCCTTTCTTTTATGCCTAAATAATTTTCTTCGTGATTTTAATTTTAAAAAGACATGAGATTGGTGTGTTTATGAAGAAATTGCTGAGGAACTTTTCGCATATCACTTTATGAAGATAATTGAAAAGAGAAAGATAAGATGGAAATGTAGCGCGAATTTGGGAAATGACACATGCATCCGTCTACTACAGTTTGAGTGGAAAACCTCCGTGAAAAGCTCAAGTTAGAGCTGTAAGCACGTAAGATAATATTAAAGACCAATTCTTTCATGAATCATGTGTGAAAGTTTTAACTAAATTAGAGTGAAGAGTTCTACCTTTTACGATATAATGCCTTGTAGTCTATTGAAAGTCAACTGATGTTTCGGAGCAAAATATCGCCTCCATTTTCAGGATCGAAGAATAAGCCAAGCAAGAAACCAGCATGAAGCGGGTAGCAAGCGTTATATCCAAGAAGATATAACCACCGCTATGAGGACCTAAATTCCTGCATGTAGTAAATTGATTGAGAATAGGATCCAGTCGCTGAATTTTGTAAACACCATGATGAAGCTTCGAGTTACATAAATAGCAGGGAATTTCTGTACCTGCTGTCACGTTCTCACGTGTGTTGAACTGCGCAGGTGTACGAGCTGGAGCGGAGGTTCAAGCAACAGAAGTACCTGTCGGCCCCCGAGAGGGAGCATCTTGCCAGTCTCATCCACCTCACGCCTACACAGGTAAGCTTCTCAGCAAGCGTTACACTAGACAGAACCCCGTTTCCTTCTTCACACACTGTGCTCTTTGGCCTGCTGGTCCTTCTGAAATAAAGTAGTCTTTAGACATCGTCACGTGTATTACTGACTATAGATTTGGATTGGTGTATAGAATTATTGACCACTTACAAGTAGTAACTACGAATAATTATTATATTATTGCTGATTTCCACACTACGAATCACTCCGCACTAAGTCTTTTCAAGTAACTTACACTAGTCTTTACTTGGTAAGTGCTCTCTGCAATGGTTAGTCCACTGCAGTGTCTTCACTAGACGTTTTCTGGTGACGAATCTTAGCTTCTGTTGTCAGCTGGTTAACACTCCACAGCTGAGCTCTCAACTGACTCCTATAGCGTTGATTGTCTTCAGAATAACTCCTCGGCAAGGACCCCACGGAAAACACTTTCGTCTGTATTGTTGACAAAGCCTTTTTACCGCACCGTTGCTTAGAAATGGGCATGGCGCCAACGACACAGAAAACACTTCTTGCAATGCCTTTTCTGCTTACTATATTATATTTAAGCATCCTGTTACACTCACACAATATATATGAGACAAACTCCGCCTTTTCTGCTGTTGCTTGCTTGTATTTCAGACGTGGTTTAGACATGGGTCTACATGTCACAATATTCTATAGGATATTTCCAGAGAAGGCAGAAGCCCTCATGCCGCCTCAGGTGTCAGAAAGTTCCGCTCCTCAACTGAAAGTATACCAGTTGTCTCAAAACTTCATTATAACTAGTAACACGAAATTTGCAGACTCTGTGATAACAGCTTTCATAGGTCCCGTGATTCCTAAAACAGTTTTAATTACAGTGTGGCACATCATGCTTAGATTACTGCCAATTAATTGTCATGATATAAACAAATTCTCAATAAAATTACTTTTAGTTTGACGAAGAGCACACTCACACACAAAAATGTAGCGCCCTTAAAATTGTGCAGTTCCAGGTGGCCGCCTGGTTCGAGTGTTTCTACGCCGGCGAGGGTCCGGTCCGTCGAAAGTCCTTTTAGACACACAGGCGAACAAAGCATACATCCATGCAGCAAGTGGGATTTCAACGAAAGAACCCATACAGACAGCGCGGCCATTGTGGTCGGTAGAAATTAATTTTGAAAATTAATGTTACTATCCTCTAATAAAAAACTGACGCGTTGTTTTGCTCCGAACGAACACTGGGATCGCAGGTTCGAATCCTGGTAGGAAAATAAATCCATGTCCTTACTCATCTAACTCGCACTAAGTTATTTTAGACAAATTCTCGTAAATGGGCTTGCGATGGGCTGATCCCTTTGTCAGAGGACTGTCATCAAGTATCTGACAAGTCAAGGAATAAGCGCAGAGCGTACTTTCTGATTGCTAGTGGGGTGGGATTAAGTCCCTTTTACTGCGGCCACTTCTGGCTTATTGTAACAGCTCCAGATGATAGGTAAGGGTGATTGTGGAGCAATTGGCGGAATCAAGATTGGCAGGGGAAACCGAAGTAGCAGGAGAAAACCTTCCCCACCGCCACTTTGTCTACCACAAATCCTACTTGACCAGACCCGGGATAGAACCCGGGCCGTAGCGGTGGGAAGCCAGCGACTAACCTCTTGAGCTATGACGCGGCCAACGTCAAGGTTGCTCCGTGATGTTTTCACATCATGCTGTGAAGACGTACGAGGGAGAAGAGGTACAGCTCCACGCGTTTTAACCTTGGCACTTGGAGGTGAGCTAACTTCACGTCTCGGCGGCTTTATCTCAGAAGAAAGAGCCCCCTCAACCTTTTGGATAGGAGGCTGCATGGGCCCCAGAGCCGGTATGGACAGGATGGAGGAGAGAGTAATCTCTTACCCCTTCTGGGAATTGATTTTCTATTTTTCGGCTTTCTGGTACACTGAGTTCTGACGTAGATTCTAAAGAGTTCTGACAATGGTGTATAAGACTCGGAATCATTGGGTTTTTGGACTTTGTCCTTCGTCCATTATTCTAAAAACTAGAGAACACAAAGTTTCGAAAACTGGATCTGTTTCCGTCCTCGGGTGATGGAGCGGTGACCTCAATCACTGAACCAGTTCCAGATCCAGGTCCAGTTTCCGAAACGTCGTGTTCTCTAGACTTCAGAATACGGAATGATGGAAAATGTTCAAAACAAAATATTTTTATAGTTCATAATTGGCCACAACGAAATATTTTCATATGAAACTGCTGGTCTCAATGAGACCGTTCTGTGATATATCAAATCGATTCATTCTATAGAATAATAGCAACATTCGACTTATCTTCGTGTAGGAGTAAAGTATGGCCTACACTGGTTCAATACGAACAGCAGTCAAATACACCTGCAGCTACTAGCGTAGTTCTCAAAATAAGAATTTCAATTCTGACTCGCTCAGGAGTAAATCCACAGTTGAAACAATTGAAAGGAGATGCAGAGGACAGCCACAGCTCTCCATTACGGGTTCCGCTTATGTATTTTGTGTGAAGAACCCATAAAATATCAGAATGGTCTCGACTTTGTAGATCCACAACTTGAGTACCCCTGTTCAAGATGAGGACAGTGCGTGATAATTTGACTAGGATTTGTAGTGGTAGCCCTCCGCGACATGGAAACCCGAAATTACATGATACTGGGGCCAGCAGAGCACCGGTAACAATTGTGGGCCTGAACAGAAGAGTTACCCTCTATTTCTAAGTAAAGGAGATGGCCAGAGCAAGAACTGCAACGTGTTAAGGATAAATGAGAGAAGAATAGAATTTATGAACGAGATATTTCAGATTACAGCATAGAAGTAAAAAGAAGAGTGCGATTTTCAGTAAGAAAATATCCCATTCGACAGCCGGCGACGGGTTTTTACATTAAGCCTTCTCGTGACTTTTCCCATTAGCTCTAAGCAAACTGTAGACTTTCACAATTTTCTGGGGCCGACTATTCTTGCTGTATAAATCTGGACTTTTATTCCGGGCGTACCCAGTTCGTATCCCAGAACAGTTACAAAATACGATGTACAGACATCGTAGCTTTCCTCAAGGTGTCCCGGAGAGATATTGGACTTCAACTTCAGGTAAACAAATTCGTTTATTCACCTTCACCAACCTGTCTCAAAGTCAGCAGCATGAAATCTATGCACATTAGCTGAGAGTTTCAAATAATTTTAAAAAGAAACTTTAATTAATTTTAGATTTGTCAACACTTCACAATTACATAGGTGGATGGTGTTCATAAGGAGTTAAAACCCATGGAGTGAACCTGCTGAGACCTATCTTAAGGCACTACTCTTGCATTTGCCAAAAGTCCTGAGGAAATCATTAAAATTTGCATTCAAGCACCTCGGCCACCTAACAAGAACAAACAGAATAGGAAACAATAAGACAAAATATGCAATGGCCGCTTCCTAGGAGTCCCATGCGGTTTAACGCCCACAAACCTCCTAAAATATTCCATTCGACTCCATACAACCTCAGAAATTCTCTTATCGTCATTTAAGAACAGATTAACAGAATGACAATCCACATATCAAGAAAGTTTTTCATTACAGGCAGTTGTTACTGGAGCAGTGGAAACACAGTCCGATGGGCTGACGCGCTGTGCCGACAGGGCAAGGGGCGGCTTTCACGTTCCATGGCGCGCTAATGCCAGATTAACTTCACTGTTAGGTTCAAAGAGATTGTTAGGGGCATGTTAATGAGGCGTTTAAATGCAGTAACTCATCCTGAAAGCTATCAGAATTGAATGTGACACATCCGACAGGCATGAGCAACCGGCCGATGCACTGCAGCACATCGCGCTGTCCGAGAACTGGGGGCATCGCATGCAGAGCTTAGCGGAGAACACCGGACGCTAATGTTATGATTGTATGATTATGTGAGCTCGGTTTCTAGAAGTTCTGCTTAACTGGAAGCCTGTCATTATATTAAATCAGAAAATGTCTAACACGCGCAGAGGCAGAATTTGATTTACCGGATAATTTCCGTGAAGGCAATTGGCGAAGAATATCTCTCGGACATTCACACAGCAACTATTCCTACTTGTGATGACTAGTTACTGAATATTATGTTTCTGTTTCGCTTCTCCATTATTGACTCTATTCGTCCTACTGATATCTGAGTCGATTAGTTTATGGGTTGTTTAATGGCGGTATATCAACTGCGAAAATTAACGCAGCTTAAAACGGGATGACAGGATTGTAAGTACACGTAGAAGGCGAAGTGGTAATGGGGTGTTAATAGAAATTTCTTAAAGGGGGACTACTTCTGTAGTGAAGGATTGTAAATCTACGCCCAACATACAAATTGATGAACCAGTCCATGCGGGCTGTCCGCCGTTCTGCCCTAAGGGTAACTAAACAGTTCATCTTACGAATTCTTTTCCCTTGGCACTACAGCCCCAGTGGGCCTAGGCCTACCTCCATGAACTTCTCTGTTCACTTTGTTTTTTATAGATCTTACATATTTCGTAGGACTCCTTGGGCGGGTGATCAGCTCGTCGCAAGGCCTCTACGTGTATACAAACACAGAAAAACGCACACACACAAACTAAACATCCATGCCCTGAGTGGGATTCGAACCCACGATCCTGGTTTCCAAGGGAGCGAAAGCAGTACATGCCTTAGACCGCTCGGCTACCGTGACAGGCTTCATCTTACGAATATCAAGTATAAACCCAAACCATTCCATTGTATTGTTCGAACGACGCTGTGCTTGTACACTCCGATTTAAAAATAAGAGAGCATCTCAAATTGGGTCTCTCCTTTACTCTTATCCCTTTTGTATCTCAAAGTAAAAGGTAAAGTTATCCCTGTGCTTAACTAATTAAGCACTATGCCATGAAGGCTTATGGGGAAGTGGATGTATACATCCATATATTCTTGACCTCTGCACTAGGTGAAGATGAGTGGTCAGCTTCACGTCCCAACCGCTTTGCTCCCTGGGAAAGAGTCCCAGGTATCCATTGGTATCTCACAGTATTAATTATAAGTTATTCACTAGCGTAGAAACGAATTTGTGGGATCAAAAATTGAGTAGGCTTAAAGGGTAAGGTAAAGCTATCCTTGCAACAGGCCGTGGAGGCCCGTAGGGCTCACGGATACCTTATGTGCAGGTCGGCCTCCTTTTACCCCTAGGAAGATTTCTGTTAGAGGCCGAGTAAACCCCATAGCCATGGTGTGGCTGGAAGGAGTAGGTAAATTAAAATGGCAATGACCTCATCGGGAAAGGAAACCGTGACCTTCCGGCTTGTAGCATAGTGTCTCGTCCAACTACGCTAGCGCGTTCCTTTAGCGCGTAAGAGTTGTCTGATTTAATAAGTAAAGAAATATAACGAGTTCTCTTTTTTATTCGTAACAACTTACTAATTAACTACAGTGGATGATAAGTCATTCCCACGGCCGTTTACCTCTGTTTTCTAGACTCGAGCTGCTGTTTCCTTGAAATGGCTCCTAATTATCCTCACAAGGCTGAATGGATCCCATTCCAGACCCACTACTTCTCGGAAAATCCGGTAGCGTCGGTAATCGAACCCGGACCTCTGGAACACTCTCTATCCGCAAAAGTTGGCACTAACTTCGCCGACAAAGGGCGGTCGCTCGGTCGATATAGCTAGCTTGCGACTACAGGCCACGGAGTTTTTTATTTGTTTTGAATGATAAGTAATTATTAAATAAATTACTACCTAAGAGTATGGTATTAGAGGCTGGAAGTTCAAAACTGCTAATTCCCAAGTTCCTACTCTCGCTTCTGCCCTTCTGAACTCGAATTCGTGTGCATTGGGCCCACATCTCCAACTGGTTAGCTCTGGCAATGCAGTTTTTCAATTCTGTGCCGTAAATTAAGTATGAATAATACATTTACATGTGCAATAATGGGCATATGTGTACAGAGCGGTGAATAATGAAATGATGTGGGTTTGGAAACTGTTGTATTCTCCAGACGAGAGTTGCAAAGCTGTAATATTACAATACAACCTGACACTTAATTTTTGTTTAAGCGAGGGACAGTATGAACCGTGACAATTTAGTCAGTAAAATGAATGGCTACAGGCTGGGCGGTTGGGGTTCGATTCCCAGCATGAGGACGGAGTATTTTCTTCTCTACCGATACCAGACCGACTTTGTGGCTGATCCCATCTCCTTTGCGGTCGGCCCGTGAAATTCACCCATATCTGTCTTTTGGCTAGACTGAGTACTAACGCAGTTCCTTCTTTACTCCTCAATATGTCTATGTTACCTTTCTGAATCTGAGGAAGAATATAAAAAAGTCGAAATAAATAAAGAAGACACCGCACGCTCTGGTAGGTCCATCGTTCAGGGTATACGGGCCAGAAGTGACGGGCGAGTAATTGGACCATATAGAGGTACAGGTGAAATTGCCCCTTGATCTAAGCACCACGTAGTGAAGATAAAGGCACGCATACTTAACCTCGACAATAACAGAGCTGAGTGGTCTGAGTCACGCTCCGCCTAGCTTACACCACCCAAAGTAGCCCTTGGTACTTACTGGTTACGAACTGGACGGCCGGGGTTTGATTTCCGACAGGGGCAAGATTTCTCTCTTCTCCATAACGTCCAGCCCGGCTTCGCGGAGCACCCGGCCTGCTATATAATGGGCACCGGGGGTGGTTTCCAGGAGGTAAAGCGGTAGGTGCGTGAAGCTGTTTAGTCAACTCAATGCAATTGCGAGGTAGAGAATAGTGAAGCTATTCCTACACCTCCTTATACACGTATGTTTTCATGGCATAGTGCTTGACTAATTAAGCTGAGGGACAACTTGATGAGAAACGCCCTGTCTGAACAAGAACTCGAACCACGGTCATCCAGCCCGTTATCAGTCACATTTTACAGACTCAGCTCATGCTTGGCCGTAGGATGAACCAATCTGCTTGCAGACCACATCGGGATATAAAACGAACAAAACTAACACTAAATGCCATCTGCACAAATCCAGATACCTGTGTGCTTTCTCCCGCCCTGAGCAAGCAGTGTGGAACTTTAAACCCACGCTTAATTAATGACGTCATCTGCGCAGCCACCTGCGAGCAATCGCCACCATGTTTGAAGAGAAGACGTGTGCTGCTGACTGAATGAATGACAGTTCTGAAGCACTTCTCCTTTAATTGTTGTCTTGCTGCATAATTCATTCAATCGAATACAGTCATACACGTGCGTGTTGTAAGCCTATTGGAATATGTAACAGTCCCAATTCCTCCTACGTGCATACTGCAGACACAAGCACCTCCCACTTGTTTCACAATAAACCACTGGAGGGCGCCAAATTTACATCCACGTTGTTATGGTGTCAGGCGTTGCTTTTCTTCTAACTGGGGTTAATAAAACAGCTGTTATGCACATTTTTACATGGATATTTCTTAAATTCTTGTTCTGAGAGAGACTAAAACGTCATTCATTTTGTATGAGAAAGACTTCTTAAATGCAATGTATTTCAAGGATGAAAAGAAGTGAAACAGAAAACAGAAGTCAATGCAAGTCAAGGTATACTTATACCTTGTTGTCAATAGATCAGACTGTACAGGTCTGTAGGCTATCAGTTTATAGCTGATGTAACGATGTAAAGGATGTAAACGATGTAAAAGGAAGTGGAATTTCAGTTACAAACCACGAAAGCCTTAGTCAGTGTAACTGGTGTCTCGGACGAGATTCGAACTAAGCACTTCCGCGAATATAAGTAAGGATCATTATCGCTTGATCCAAGCTGCTTGGTGTAGACTTACTCTTGTAGGTCTTTCGGTCCTGGTAACAACAGTTTTCGGTATTCATGTATAAAACATAAAGTAAGAATAAAAATGTACTTAACACAAATACAATTATTATTGTAAATACAATTACACGAAGCCAACGAACTACGAAGTGAAGAAGCGACATCGTATATCTAATTAATAAAACCTGTAGGACTATCTTAATCGTCCCTAATGGTATGACATCCCTGAAATGCACTACTGAATATTTCAAATAGCTTCGCGTCCTTTATTGCCAATATTAGTCAATGCAAGACACCGGCATTGCGACAGGCTGATCCCCCGTCCAAGGAGTTCTATCGACTGACTGCAGGATCAAGAAACTGAAAAGCGGCAAAGGCCTAACAATGAGCTGTAGAGCTATAATAATAATAATANATAAAGTAAGAATAAAAATGAACTTAACACAAATACAATTATTATTGTAAATACAATTACACGAAGCCAACGAACTACGAAGTGAAGAAGCGACATCGTATATCTAATTAATAAAACCTGTAGGACTATCTTAATCGTCCCTAATGGTATGACATCCCTGAAATGCACTACTGAATATTTCAAATAGCTTCGCGTCCTTTATTGCCAATATTAGTCAATGCAAGACACCGGCATTGCGACAGGCTGATCCCCCGTCCAAGGAGTTCTATCGACTGACTGCAGGATCAAGAAACTGAAAAAGCGGCAAACGCCTAACAATGAGCTGTAGAGCCACAATAATAATAATAATAATAATAATAATAATAATAATAATAATAACAACAACAACAACAACAACAACAACAACACACCTGCGTATTTCACAATTACGAGGACCGCCAGACGACTTAAAGCAAGTAATGCTACTTTGTATCATTTTACGCTAAATGCAGTTCTAGCAATGGAGAGGTTTGGTATTGCGACATGAGTCTGAAAGCCAGAAGAGTCCATTGCCAGATAACGGCTCACTAACATTTCCGTAACATCAAGCCGGAAAAATCGATCTCTGGGCAACTGCTTGAAAGCACGTTCCCGCTGCAACGAATATAAACAGAAAAACATTACAACAGAGGAATTGTTAGATACGGTGACTTGAATTTCTGCCACCTAGAAGTTATAAAAGAGTCTTGATTCTTTCGTAAGAGAATCCCAAATTCCATTCGAATTCTATCCCTTGTGGAGGCGGGGTCGAATACCTCCACCGTAGCCCTGCGAGGCGTAGGAGGCGACGAAGATGGAAGTCTCAAGTCTGAGGCAGTAAAATATGGTCGCCAGTCCCACGGGACTCGGACCCGAAAAAGACTGCTTTGGCGAGGACCAGCAGCAGTTACGCGTATAAACGACAGACGCGTCCCATCGTCACACAGAGCGGCCCACATCAACAAACGCGCAACTGCCTGACAGTAATAAAGATCTGGTTATAAGCCCTAATGGGTGCTTTCACAAGATGGACTGGGCGACTGACCGTCAGTCGTAACATAAGATTAGACTCGCAAGAGAATTCAGAAGGAGTTCAATGTGTTGGCAGTGATTATTCGCCCGCCATTCTTCACAGTAGTCCAGCAAGGGGTGGGGAGAATCTTAGGGAGCCACTGAATATGAGCTGTAAGAATTGGTTGTAATTGTAATCGAAGTGCCAATAAATCCAGTCACCTAATCCAGACTCCATTATAATCGTCATGCAAACCCCTAATACGTGACAGTATGTTCAATATTATTGATGTCCTATAAAAAAATCTCCGTGGTTTTAGTCCACAAGCGAACTATACCGACCGAGCGACCGCCACTTGACGGCGAAGTTAGTGTCAACTTTAGCGATAGAGGGTGTTGCGTGGTCAGCGCAATGAATCCCCAAGGCCGTTAATTTCGGTTTTCTAGACCAGAGACACTATTTCCTTGAAATACCTCCTCAATGATCCTCACGAGGCAGAGTGGACCCCGTTTCATACCCACTACTTCTCAGAAAATCTGGTAGCACCGGGAATCGAACCCGGGCCTCTGTATCTGTGGTCAGGAACTCTGACCACCAGATCACAGAGGCGGTCCAATAGTTTGTACCAGCCCCAGATGATAGGTGAGGGTGATTGTGGACCAATTGGTGGAATGAAGTTTGGCAGGGAAAACCGAAGTACTCGGAGAAAACCTTCTCCAGCGCCGCTTTGTCCACCACAAATCCCACTTGACTAGACCCGGGATCGAACCTGGGCCGCCGCGGTGGGAAGCCAGTGTCTAACAGCTCGAGCTATGGCGTGGCCCTGGTAAGGAGGTTGGTCTAGAAGTAAACACAGAGAAATCTAAGTACATGTTGCTGTCTCATCACCAAAATGCAGGTCAAAATCATAACATAATAATAGGAAACAGATGTTTCGAAACTGTGGCACAGTTCAGATATTTGGGAACGACGATAACAAATCAGAACCTGATTCAGGAGGAAATTAAGAGGAGAATGAACTCGGGTAATACTTGATACCATTCAGTCCAGAACCTTTTGTCGTCTTGTCTGCTGTCCAAAAACTTAAGAATTAGAATATATAAAATTTTAATTTTGCCTGTGGTTCTGTATGGGTGTGAAACTTGGTCTCTGACATTAAGGGAGGAACATAGACTGAGGGTGTTTGAGAGCAGGATGTTGAGAAGAATTTTTGGACCAAAGAGGGATGAAGTGACAGGAGGTTGGAGAAAACTGTATAATAAGGAGCTTCGTAACTTGTACTCTTCTCCAAGTATAATTAGAATGATCAAGTTAAGAAGGATGACGTGGGGAGGGCATGTAGGACGAATGCGGGGAAGAGGAATACATATAGGATATTGGTGGGAAAGCCAAAAGGAAGGGGACCACTGGGAAGACCAAGGCGTAGGTGGGTGGACAATATTAAAATGGATCATAGAGAGATAGGATGGGACGGTATGAATTGAGTAGCTACAGAATTTGCGGCTACTCCAGAAGGGCTCAGCTCCATGAATGAGTAAGTGTGTGCGTGTGTGTAACTCCATCAACTTTTTAATGCCTCAACCAATGTGTATGAAACTTGGAATATAGTTCATGACACCTGAGTTTAACTCAACTACGTGCTTCATAAATCCCTTCCAGCAGTCTGTGTATTTGTATGTGTATGCTGATATGCAACGACTCGATAAATATGTTACAGCGGCAAAAAATACATACGAAACAATAGAAGAATTTTTGGATATGTCGTTTTATACACGGTCTGTGCTGTATCAAAAGAAAGTAGGCGGTTAGTCCTTCCCAGAAATCCTTCTATTTTATGCAACCCTCGTGCAGAAATTGCATTTATATTCATAACAAAATGACTTCATCATCTGCCTATTGCTAAATTTAAAATCATTAACCAATTAAAACCCTCCCTCCATCAACTCTGGTTGGCTTAGTAGCAGTTCGTCATGTTTAGGAAACGGAAACATCCAATCAGAAGACACAAACCCTCGTCATAAAGAAGCCAATTGTAGATGCTGCATTGTTTCCTCGCAAGTAACATTCAATTACAGTAATTGGGCACATGCCACTCTGCCCTTGTAGCGTGCTCTCTCTCCTGCACCAGTCATCAAGGGAGGCTCGGAGGTCAATATTAGCTTCCCAATTTCATCGGACTCAGTGAAGGAAGTGCCGTCCAGAAAAAACAACCGCTGCCATGTCTACGATACGTCTCCTTCTGGACGAGTCCCTTCTTCCCCTCTGCCCCTTCACTTTTGCCCAGCAACGAAACATGTCTATGTGGTCCTTGTCCAGAAAGCCAGCTGCCTCAAATTGTCGTACTTCTATCTACCTATCTATCTATGTATCTATCTATCCATCCATCTACCTACCTATGTACCCACCCACCTACCCAAATACTTACCTACCTATGTATCTATCTATCTGTATCTATATATCTATCCATCCATCCATCCCTCTACCTAGCTATCTATCTATCCACCCACCTACTCAATTACCCACTTATTTATCTATCTATCCATCCATCTACCTAGCTACCTATCTACCCACCCAACTACCCACCTATCTATCTATCTATCTATCTATCTATCTATCTATCTATCTATCTATCTATCTATCTATCCATCCATCCATCCATCCATCCATCTACCTACCTATTTACCCACTCACCTACCCAACTACCCACCTACATATCTATCTATGTATCTATGTATCTATCTATCGATCCATCTACCTAGCTATCTATCTACCCACCCACCTACCCAACTACCCACCTACCTATCTATCTATCTATCTATGACTCTACAGCTCTTTGTTGAGCTACACTATTTACGCACTCTACCCTTTCGTAATGGGGGAGACGAGGAATGCGTGTAGTATATTTGTGGGAAAGCCAGAAGAAAGAGACCACAGGGAAGACCAAGGCGTAAGTGGGTGAACAATATTAGAATGGATCTTAGAGAGATAGGATGGGATGGTATGGGTTGGATAGATCTGGCTCAGGATAGGTACCAGTGGAGAACTCTTGTGAACACGGTAATGAACTTTCGGGTTCCATAAAATGCTGGGAAATTCTTGAGTAGCTGCAGAATTGGCGGCTCCTCCAGAAGGGTTCACCTCCGTGAGTAAGTAAGTAAGTACCCTTTAATATATGCGGTTCGTTCCGCAGCATTCTGAAACGAAACTGCTACATTACAAGGAAAATTCCGCAATTCCTTGATGCTGAAGGAAACTGTACTATATCTGTGAAGTTCACAATTTCTTCTCTTCGCAAATCTTGTAAGGATGATCAACTCATAGAAAAGGAAATGGAAAGCAAATGTTAACAAATTTCGCAGAAATGAAAATGAGTACAAAATTTTAGTCTAAAAAACTGAAAGAAGACACTAGTTGTAAAACTTTGAGGCATAGATGAGATGATAATATTAAAATGGACATTAATAAAATGACAGTGAGTGTGTGAGCTGGATTCATCTGCTTGGGGAAAGGTTGCATTGGAGGGCTCTTGTGAACCCTGTAACGAACTTTCGGGTTCCATAAGAGGCGAGGAATTTATTATGTATCTGAGCTGAGCTGTGAATGTCGATGTTTATTAAAAGCAGAATATTCGAACCTTTACTTGTATTGGAAGCAGTGTCATTTATTTTGGAGTCTGAGGTGAGCTAATCAACTGATGTCACGTGCATGAAAACGTCACTTATTTACAGTCTTGCATTTTTATTTTATACTACAAAATCTTCAAAGTATTTTGTTAAAATGAATATGGATATTACTTCTATAATATACTCCTATGTGGAAAAATTAAAAATAGAATTTCTGGGAAGAACTAATTGCCTACGTTCCCGTCAATACAATTTGTGAAAGTGACACAGAAAGTATAAGAGACAATTTTGTACTGGAGTCAATAAAATAATACTGTGAAGAATATGATCATTTACTAGGCAACGGCTAGTTCAACACTGCCTAAAACCCGGAATAATAGAAGAAGAAAATATGTTCATTTGCTAGGCAATGGCTGGGTAAAAACATTCCAAAGGCAATGAATATTAATAAAGGCATTCCGGGGTCAACAACTAGAATAATAGAAGACAATTAACTGTTCGGCATGGTGTCTTCTATGAGGCCCGCGTGGAGAATATCCCTTGTGGAGATGTGGCCGAATACTTCCACCGTAGCCCTGCGAGTCGTAGGAGGCGACGAAAAGAGAAGTCGGGAATCTGACACAGTAAAGTATGGTCGCGAGTCCCATGGGACTCAGCCCCGAAAATGACTGCGCTGACGAGGACCAAGAGCAATTGTAAACGACAGACCCGTTCTCTCGTCAGAGAGAGCGTCCGACATCAACAACCCCGCAACTGTCTGACAGTAATAAAAATCTGGTCTTAAGTCCCAGATGGGTGCGTTTTTCTAAGATGGACTAGCCGACTGATCGTCGGTCGTAACGTGAGACTCGAAGTCAATTCGAGGAGCAGTAGAGATCATTCAGAGATTAGTGAGAGATTCGTCAGACAGATGTCGTTCAGAAGGAGTTCAGTGTGTGAGCTCTTATAATCAACTGTAATTGTAAAGTAATGTCAATAAACCCAATCATCAATTTCAGAATTCATTGTTATTCGTCATACAAATATTTACGCTTGACAATATTATGAACTAAGTTTTTATAAAACCTGACTTGAGCATATAATGATACAATTTAAAGTGACAAAGCTGTCATAAATATCAAACCATGAAGTCCTAAGGAAACTGTGTTTCTCTCTTACCAGTTTCACGGACTCCTGCGTGGTCACATGGCATTCTGTGCAAATCATGTTACACTAATTTCACGGTGGCAGAAACTACGATGTGCACGATTACATAAAGATTTAATTGAAATAATAGCAATAGTAAAAACACGGTATTTTTTTGGTTTGGAAATGTAACTTTATTCTCTTTTTTTCTGCTAGTGGTGTGGGACTAAGTCCCTTGTACTGCGGCCGCTTCTGGCCTGTTGTACCAGTCCCAGATGATGGGTGATGGTGATTGTGGAGCATTTGGTGGCATGAAGATTGGCAGGGGAAACCGAAATACTCGGAGAAAACCTGCCCCAGCACCACTTTGTACACCACAAATCCCACTTGACCAGACCCGGGATCGAACCCAGGCCGCCGCGATGGGAAGTCAGCGACCAACCGCTTGAGCTATGGAGCGGCCTAAACTATATTATTATTGTTTCGATCGTTCAAGTTTTCACAATAAATTGTTGCGTGTTACCTATGTATCGCGACAAATAAATTTACGCAGGTTTGGGATTTGGCGAATATATTTATTGGCCAATCTCCTCCACACTTACAAGTACAGGGTGAATCGTATAGAACCGGCCTGATGAATTTGCTAATAATTCCGCAGGTGATGCATATAACCGCTCACAATTACGACATAATAATCCGTGGGCCGTGCTGAGTCGAATGGTGTGTTCATGATCCGGCAAGTGGCAGACCTTATGCTGCAAGGTCAAGGACATTCCCGAAACGTGTCTGCAGTGCGCAGGCGACGGTCATGGAGTTCACTGTTGAAGAGCGAGTGTTTCTAGTGCCTACTTGAAAACGGCGGACACTTTCAACACCTGCTCTGATCACGGCACACAATCCAAGATAAGATATGTGTAAATTACTTTAATATCTGTATGGTATATTTTATATTACAGCTCATTTCGTCGGGCCGGTTCTATATGAATCACCCTGTACAATAATCATTCACTTACAACGTCATCAGACGTTTCTTACAGCACTGTTAGAGTTAATTCTTGCACCGCTAATCTCGGTGAAGTCTTCTGTTCCTTCGGAGCTACCTGAAGACTGGCTGCTCTTCTAAGATCACCTACAAACTGAACTCGTCTTGAGTTGGAGTCTCATTTTATGACCGACGGTCAGTCGGCCAGTCTGTCTTGGCATAAAGCACCCATCTGGAACTTAAGACCAGAGCTTTATTACTGTTGGACAGTTCCGGTCTTGTTTTTTGTGGGCGCCCTCTCTGTCGAGGGGACGGGTCTGTCTATTTATATGTTGTTGGTTCTTGTCAGTGCAGTGTTTCTCGGGTCCGAGACCTTTGGTACTCGAGACCATATATATTACTCTCTCAAATTTGCTGAACTGAACTGAACTCGTCTCTTGATGAGGCTGCAGTTTTATAACCTGGTCTCGGAAGAAATATAGCGCACAATGTAGGAGCCTTTCGTCTCGGACTTTGTTATGCAAAGAAACTTTTGTTTTCCTGTCATCTCCGGGGAAACGCGTTTGTTGCTTAAGGTATTCCTAGGCAACGGCCCACTGTCATTGCGTTTCCATGGAAGTACACCTTCCGGATTCCTGGCAAGCGACAATGTAAAAGATTTTCATCAAAGTACTTCAGCGGTATTACATCTATGAAATGAGTGTTTAGGTAAGCTCAAGCTTATGGATTTCACACGAATTATCTGTGAGGTACACTGTGCCTCACATAGCATTGTTCCATGACGATCAGCTCACGCATTCGAGTGATATTAAGGTTAGATATCAAGGCCGATCAAGGCAGAGCCATAGCTCAAGCGGTTAGTCGCTGGTTTCCAACCGCGGCGGCCCGGGTTCGATCCCGGGTCTGGCCAAGTGGGATATGTGGTGGACAAAGTGGCGCTGGACAGTTTTTCTCCGAGTACTTCGGTTTCCCCTGCCAATCTTCATTTAACCAATTGCTCCACAATCACCCTCACCTATCATCTGGGGGTTGTACAGTACGCCAGAAGTGGCCGCAGTACAAGGGACTTAGTCCCACTCCACTTGCAATACAAAACAGGTTAGATATTTTAGTGTTGGTATGAATGACGGGAAGGATTTACCAAACACGTCAATGGGGCGGCCTCTGGTGGCGTGATATATATACCAAGTTTCATGAAAAACGGCTCAGGTGTACAGAAGTTATGTTGGAGGGGTGCACATATAGACAAGCAGACAGCAAGATGATCTTATAAGCCTACATTTATTTTTTAACAAAGAAATTAGGCTAAAAATGGAATCTAACAATTTGGAAGGAATACAAATAAACTCTAGTAGTTAAGAGTTATTTTGGGCTTTTAGAGGAGCAACAGTAGGCTATCTATGGCTCAACTGTTGAATATAGGCGTAGAACAAAGCTGATATTTATGGGGGGTGCTCAATAACCGACTGTAACAATGAAACAACTAAGACTACTTGAGGGCAAGCTGAGTATCCATTCGAATATTAACTTCATTTTGAAAAAATTGTGAAAATTAAGGACCTCAGAATATTTCAACTTAGTTAAGATCTCCACAGCATCTGAATAATAAAATGTCACGTTCTGTGTAGACAATCGCCAAACCAACGAATCTTTACTGACTCGTCCTCCTACGCAAATAATTCTTTTTACCAATTTTAAGTCTGAAAAACTTTGCTCTCCACTAGCCACTGTGATCTGCAATGTCCGAAGTTCATGAACCTAGCAGTCACGTTTTGGAGTACGTCTGTCAGCTTAATGTGTACTGCAAAGAGTACTGAATAACGTTTACCTTAAGATAAAAACTCTAAATACATTCCTTATCTGACGGCAGGGCCCTGATTACAAGTAAAGCCATCAAAACAGAAGAGGACAGGATGTGATTTCACACATGAAGATATCATTTAATATGTAGTGAATTAATGCTGTGAATATATAGGCCTATACTTATCTTCTCCTTTGTGGAGCTCCGCGTTTCAGGCTCACAAAATGAACGTATTTCAAGCAATTGACACATCGTCTGTTAGTTTTCTCACGTGATCGTAACAAAGATATTGTGTGCTTTAGACCGAGCAGAAAAACAAATATTAAACGGCCGAAATAAATATCTGCTAATGAAGGAATTGCTGGAAACCATTTTTCGGAAGTTGATGCGCTGTGGGTGCATCCATTCAGAAAACATGCAGATAACAGCCCTCGATATTCTGTTTCAATTCCATTCATATTTCCAACGTCACCTATGCAGTACAAAATGGAGATACATCCACTTGAAGTTTGTGAACACTTTGTTGTTTGAAAGTGTATTTAATTCTCTTCATGTGCCAGTCCGCAGATGTGTGATTGGTATGTCATGCATCGTACAATTTCCTACTGCAGCTTTCTATTGCGTGCCCCACGCCGTGACGTTCCAGGGCTGAACAAACTGCACACTTATGTACACAACTAAACTGAGGTGTTGAGCTATGAATAGATCAGAATGAAAGTATAGTTTAGTTTATGAAGAATTGTCTCAGCGCGCTCTGCCGATCACAAGGAAACATATATTGCATACAGGGAAATTGATGTGGGAAAAGTGTTGATTCTGCAGGCTCTACAGAAGTGTTGTACTAAATAGGCGATTGAATCATTCAGGTTGAATGAGAAATTATCCCTTTAGATACTAATTTAGGGAATGAATATGTTATATCCATAAATAAGATGAGATGGGAGCCACCCTTACAAACAGAATGACTGGGTTTTTGGACTTTTTCCATCGTCCAGTATTCTAAAAAACAGAAAACACGACATTTCCGAAAATGGATCTGTTTCCATCCTCAGGTAAGAGGGGGAAGACACTTACTCAGTTAGGCCCCTTAGGAAGAGTTAATCTCAGTCACTGGTCCAGTGATGCTCGTCATTCACTGGTTCGATTTTTTTTCAAATTCCTCTCACTTCACGGTTCGTAAGAAATCCTAAGAGAAAAGAAGTCACTTCTAGCAGTAATAATACCGAACCAACAACAACATACTACCCGTCTGTTGGTGAAATGGACATGAACATTCGAAATAGAACCCAATAACAGCAATTGTGCAAGAGCTAAAATGGGGGGGGGCAATGTGGAAATGTACCTAACTTATATCCGGCCTCTGAAGATACTGAATTAACATGGATCTTGGGGACACAGGGTGTAGTGTAGGCTTGATTTCACCGATCCAGATGCAGAACAGCAGTTTAGTTGAGTGATTATCAGCTTCTCAAGAAGTATTCTGCTCTCTGCAGTAGCAGCTTACAGGTATCGGTCAGTATGTTCGATGCAGGTTATTCCTCCATCTTCTAAGTAAGATCGTGAAAGTTTGGATCAAATTTAGAAGACAAATTTTTGTGAGACTTGAGGTTCTCATGATGGCGGATGTGACATCGTGTAGATTTGCAGGAATCTTGTTCCACTACACTTCCAAAAATATCATAATCATCTTTGCATTCACATATTTAGGTTATCAACTGTTGGTATTACTTATGAAATGAAGCTCCGGTTAGTAAGTTTGGCTACCCCTTGCATGGCATGATGTCTGATATTACAATGGTCGCCCCTAGCGGATACTAGGAAAGCAGACCTTTCGGTTAGTCTCTGAAGTACCATTCTCAAGCACGCTCCAATCTGAGGTGAATCTGCATGGGCAGCGCGAACAATGTAGCAACGCCGACCTGGCCTCCTCCCCCCCCCTTCCAAAGTAAAGCCTCCACAATAAAAACTCCAGTAATTTTTTGTACAGAAGACTATGGGATTCAGTGAGTATACGATATGAGAATATAGACCCAGTAGCTCGTAGCTTCACTCTATTGGGGGGAGTATTGTTGAGTTAAGCGATTGTTGGGATAGTTATTGTGGTAGGGGAAAGGGGTGGCAATATTGGCGGTGGTGGTGGATGTTAGTGGATGTAAAATTGGTTCTAGGAGGGGGGTGGACAGATGGCGTTGGTATATGGCTGGGGAAGGGTGTATACAGATTGCTCTGAAGGGTAGGTGGGTTGGGAAAGATTCAGGGTGGGAATAGGATAAAATAGGAGGCAGGAGGGGGTATGTTATGTAGTTGCCCTCACATCATCAACTCCTCCCGCCACCCCCTCACTCAGAATACGTATGAATGCAAGCAACTGAAAAGCTCGGGGATCTTGCTCAATAGACGAACCCAACCTACATCGGTGCATTAGAAAAGGAACTAGTCTCACTCAATGGGGGAGCGATCATCAAAGTTTCATGGTTCCCCCATGTTTTGATAGCTGACGCCCCCGAATTACGGAACCCGTAATTTTCTCTGTGGGTGACTTGGTACACACCCTTATTCCTGGTTGCATTATTACAAACAGTACATTCATAAAGCTGCAGTGTACGCATTGCAAACAGAGTACTCTCTTCTGCGATGTGACTACATGTACTCAAACAACAGGTCATTGATGTTTCGGAGAAACGTACTGCCTCCACCTTCAGGGTAGCATATATGCTGAACATGCAAGGAGCTATTCTGGCGGGTTACACGGCGTCACATTCCAGAAGGTAGTACTCTTCACAGTCACCAATGAGAGAGCCTTAAATCTAACATATTTCTCGTGTAGCGCCAGTGGAAAATATAGGAATATGTCGTACACTTGGCCGATTAACAATTATTTACAGCGCTGCGCCCTTTGTGTTGTTTGTACCATTTGCTGTAATGTTAAATAAGCCAAAATCTTGTATTTATTTTTCGTTTTCTTCTCCAAATACAGATTTTTTTTATTGTTCTAAAGCTGTGAATGTTCTAGCGTTGTTAATGGTAATTTTGTGTGGATGATATCCAATGTATGGATAAAAAAAACAGTCGCAGAAGGCCTATCTACTCCATGCTGTCGCTACATAAATCTGTCATCCATTTATTCATCCATCCTTCCATCTATCTCCTGTCAAAATGGCTGACAGTGGCTTATTTCAAGGTATTTTACAGGGATTCATCTGGAGAGGCTGAGGAAACTTAAGAGAAACTTCTGATAGAATAGCCGGTATCCTTGACAAGATTCGAACCGAATACGGATCTAGAGCGTTATCGCTTCTTCAGTATTATGCAGCTGTGAATAAAACATAATAATCTTGAATGCTATTCAATGGGTGTGGTGTCAGTTTTCCCAGGATATCGGGAAGCGGAAGTTGAGATATCATTATTTCACAATCACTGATCTGTGTGCGTAACTATGATAACCTGCTTTCCTTGCTACTGCACCCTTCCATCGAACGAACATTGCTTCAGGAACTTTTCGAAGAGCGTCAAGTTCGTGTATACAGCACAGAGCACCGTAAAGGGGTTGTTCCCGCTCAGGCTATGAAATACGGTATCCAGGTTCAACAATTATAAGTGATGAAATGATTCGGACCTTACACTGAAGGTAAACAACCATTAGCCAAGAAAAATGAAGTAAACAAGCAAGGATCTGTATTTAATGAAGTTCTTATGTCTGCTTTCGAGTCTCCACTGATGTTACGTGAATTTCAATTGCTGTGAAGTTATACACTGCCAAATTGTCATTATTTTCATTGCATTCATCCTGTTGTGTGTAGTTCGCTAAAAGGATTTGATTCTGAGACAATCTACATGACGAGTTCAGAAAATAACCAAGATAGACAATATGTTTCGACCCTTATCTGGGTCATCCTCAGACATACATGAATAATTGGTGTCAGTTTATTCAATATGAATTCATATGGTATCTCAGAAACTGACATCAAGTATTCATGTGTGCCTGAGGATGACCCAGGTAAAGGTCGAAACTTGTAGCGAAGTCATTAACGGCAAATAAAGCAGATGTTCACACGATCTTGTCTCTTTCATTATTTTTTGAAATCATTGTCTTGTAGACTGTCTCAAAACCATATCCTTCTATAAATCGTCATTGGCTGGGCATCTGACATCGGAGGTCTCCTTTTAACTTCTTCGTCTTTAACGATATGCCTTCCAGACTGCACTGTCCAGAATTAATTCCGAAACTTCTGAAGCAATAATCAGGACAGGGACCAGCCCGTCACAAGACCTCCGTCTGCACAGAAAAACGAATACACAGAACCCTGAATTGAGAGGAATTCGAATTCACACTCATACTGTTCGACCATTTCAAAACCGACCCAACTCACACTCTCATGTGGCTGAACCCTTCTGGAGAAGCCGCTATTTGCGCAGCTACTCAAGAACTTTCCACCATATTATGGGACCCGAAGGTTCATTACTGTGTTCACAAGAGCCCTCCACCTGTCCATATCCTGAGCCAGATAAATCCAATCCACACCATCCAATCCTGTATCTCTAAGACACATTCTAATATGTCCACCTACCTATGCTTTGGTCTTACTAGTAGTCTCTTTCCTTCTTGTTTTCCACCAATATCCTATATGAATTCTGCATTTTTCTTCTCACCCATTCGTACTAAATGCACTGCCCACCTCTTCCTCCTTAACTTGGTATTGCAATTATTGGAGAAGCGTACACGTTATGAAGCCCTCATTATGCAGTTTTTTCCAACCTCCCGTCATTTCATCTCTCTTCGGTCCAAATATTCTCCTCAACACCCTGTTCTCAAACACCCTCAGTCTGTGTTCCTCCCTCAATGTCAGAGACCAAGTTTCAAAACCGACCCAAGGAGATGCCAATGTGATAGACGTTTATAGAATACGATACTTGAATTTCACATTCTAACTAGGCTTACATCGAAAGTATCAAATAAAAATACTTGATACGATGATCATGTTCGCATATTTTCCATTACCGGTGCCCTTAACAAGTTCATCTACTTACCCTTAAGTTATTAATTAAGTGGAGCAGTGCATCTTGATAGTCATTCAGTTGTCAGATTTTAGGGGGTGCCAAAGGATTATTACCGTAATGTTATAATTGTACAGGTCGTTCTTTAAAAAATATGTCGCTGTACACCAAATTACGTTTATGTTGTGCATCCTGTTGCATATGCGATATTAAAGTTCTTTGTACCGTCACAAAAGAACGTCGGTTCGGTTACTGTATAATAAAATGACTAAAATCAGGTGCAAATAATAAGTTAATCAGTCTATTGAATCTGACACACTACACGTTTCCGTCTTTCCTGCCATCGACATGTGTATGAATCAAAACATACTCATTTACTTTCGCAGCAGAACTTCCTATTTAGTACCCCGAAACTTGTGATGTAAATGTTATTCTTCTCACAGCTTTATATTATGAAGGAGTGTACGTCGCATGAGCGTGTTTTTCTGGTCAGTGTTTTATGACTCAAGTATCGACAGTCAAACTTGGACCTTGTCGCATATAGGTCTTGTATTGAGGTAATGCCTGTCTGTTCTTTGTAACCTAGTAAGAGAGCATACACCGATGGATAAACTAAGTAAAATTTATCCCTGTGCTTAATTAAGCACTACACCATAAAGGCGTATGGGGGAAATGGTCAGTTTCACTCCCCGGCCGATTTACTCCAGGATAAAGAGCCCCCGATACCCATTGGATAGGAGGGTGGGTGAGCCCCAGGGCCGGTCTGGACGACGTGGAGAAAAGAAAGTTCATAGTGTTTAGAAATTCAGATTTTGAAGCTTTCTCTAAAAGTCAGGAGAAATTTCTGATTCTCTGCCATACGGCATCAGGTCATGAGTGTATTTTTCATGTAGACATAAATCTTTAATCAGGCCGCGCCATAGCTCAAGCTATTAGTCGCTTGCTTCCCACCTCGGCGGCCGGGGTTCGATCCCGGGTCTGGTCAATTGGGATTTGTGGTGGACAAAGTGGCTCTGGGGTGGGTTTTCTCCGAGTACTTCGGTTTCCCTTGCCAATCTTCATTCCACCAAATTCTCCATCATCATAATCACTCGGGGCAGGCTACAATAAGCCAATCAGTGGCCGCCGTGCCGAGTGGACCCAGTTGGACTCCACCCCCCACTAAGCGAATTTAAAATGTAATTTAACCTTTAATCAAATGTGGGTGAAATTCTATATGAGACGTACACGCGTAACATTAGTGGTGATTTTATTTTCAGCCATAAACCTAGTCATCGATTACAAAATCTTCTTCACATAACGTTACAATTTTAATGAACTATTTCATGTAGGTATTATATGTCATAGGAATAATCAAATTTTGGAGAAACTTGACTTGAGACATCTATGAGCAACGCTTGTCAACTACTAATATTTTCAACCATATTGATAGATTATTAATCCCACTGTACATAACAGTACGAGTAGTATATTCTAATCCTTTATCACAAACTTTTAATGAAATTCCTGCAGAATTAAATACAAGGGATTTGTGCACGGTGTTAGTCTGTCACTTTGATTTTCAGCCTTACTGACGAAACCTACAATACATATATTCACAAAAGAACTTTTTCTTGCATATGACAAACACTCAATCAAGCGGCCTCCGTAGTCTAGAGGTAACGTTCCCACCGCATGACTCGTAGTACGTGGGTTCAAATACCCGGCGGAGGTCGTCGAATTTTTAAGGGCGGAAAAATTCAGGGAACAAGTCCTCCGGGAGGGACTTTAAGCCGTGGGTCCCGTGTCGTAGCTTTACGGCACGTAAAAGAACCTCATATCTCCAAAGGAGGTCACCGAGCCAAATTAACGGACGTTTCCCGCCCAACAGCAGTCTCTAATACCTCTGGTAG
>NW_019742552.1:71376-99807 GCF_002891405.2 Cryptotermes secundus | reverse complement strand
ACCTCTCAGCTGGTAGAGCCGGTCTCGCTGGCTTGGCGGGACTGATGATAAGCACCAGTACCGGTAGGATATAGAGACTGGTAGAAATCATAGAGGGCAGCACAATGGACCAATACAGGTCTCAGTGCATGGGGAAACCCGCCTTCTCCAATAACTAACTAACTAACCCTCAATCAAATATTTGTCAAATTTGAGACTTGCATTGGTGCATAACGCTATTTAGAAATCTTGAATTTTAGTCATTGTGACTTATTACAAAGACTACTTCACATACGGTCATTAAATTGACTGCCGTACAGGTTTGTATTTTTATTATTTATTATTTATTTTAACAGAAAATGGGGTTTTACCCATTAGCAGTGGTACTGCAATAAGACACATCACACAAAAAACACACCATGCTAAAAAAGCATATAAAACTACATAAACAATAAATGGCATTCCACACACAATGATTACAATGCAAATAAAATTACAACTACAGTTATTAATATTATTAATACGAAATAAGCATACTATACACTAAACAGCAACAGTACTGAAATACGTGATGTCGTGAACTGAAGCGCTCACGTTTCACCATGGCCTTCTCTTTATCCCACTTCATTACACTTTATGTACCCTTCAACTCCACTTCACTGCATTTTTTAGCGATTTTCCCCACACCTGCACTTCGCCTTATTCATCACTTTTCTAGGCCTTTCCGTAAAATTACTTGATTTATAGGAGAGAGTTCCTAAAGCATCTGCAGGCAGTTGGTTCCAGAGCTGGATTGTCTTCTTTACAAAGGAATATTTTCCGATAACTGTCTCTTGCTTTCTGCTCCGTTATTCATGTGTCGGTAAAATTCCATGGGAGACGTGTTCACATAACGTTAATTAGACAATGTTAACAATATCGCTCGATTACAAAACCTGATACGCATGAGACTACAAACTGACTTTTCCACGTAAGTTACACCGAAATCCGTTTCACATAGTTTGTTACAATTCAGTATTTTACATAATTATTATATTCCGACAGGTCAATGAATTTGGTCGTTTCATCTATAATATTTTCTTTTGCTAAAACCCCGCTACTGTCTTCGCTCGCTTCGAAACCGGGATCGTGGGTTCGAATCCCACTCAGAGCATGGATGTTTAGTTTGTATGTCTGCGTTTTTCTATGTTTGTGTACAGGTAGAGGCCTTGCGACGAGCTGATCACCCGCCCAAGGAGTCCTACCGAATGTGTAAGATCTAGAAAACCCGAAGTGAACGGAGAAGTTCATGGAGGTAGGCCTAGGACCACTGGGGCTGTAGTGCCAAGGGGAAGAAAAAATCCCGCTAATACAAAGGCCACATACTAACTTAAACAGTAACGAAACCTGCCGAGAATTTTGTGTAGCACAGTTATAATCGTCTTGGGTGTTATAACAAACGTGTGGGGCACAAAAACAGGAGGAGGATACGAATGTGATCTAAAATTTGTGACGATTGTACATAAATTATTTGTTGGACAATCTTCGTCATTCTTTTTTTGTTTCAAACAACATTTCGGAGACTGGACCCTTGTCTCCGTCCTCAGGTAAAAGTCTATCCATTTGGGTACAATCTATAGGGCTAGTCCCTATGTCCGCTAATATTCCGGAGATAGGGACTAGCTCTATCGATTTGGTTTAACTGAGTAGGCTTTTAACTGAGAACTGAGACAAGGGTCCCGTTTTCAAAAAGTTATTTTTAAATAATACAGAATGATGGATAATGTCCAAATAGTCAATAATTTCAGGAAACGTGTAGAATCAAGAAACAATGGTAAGTAAAAGGAAATAAGGAAGGTTGGAATAAGAGGAGGAAACAGAGGAAAGAGGAAAAATATTTTCAGGTCTCCATCCAGAAGAAATATAGAAGTTTCTGACTTTGTCCGCGGTCACATATGAAAACAGAAGCGAGAGCCACTTGGTGCTGTCGGCAGGCTCCAGTACCACTCAGAAGCCAAGCACCCATTTCCTTGTGTAGGAGGTGCATGGAGCAGTTTTATTTGTGTTTGCATTTGCATGACACCGCCCGTTCATTGTTCTGTAATTGCCTCCTAACACAGTTTATATAAGTGATTAAGGGCTTACAAGTTCCAGATATATTTCTCCCTTAATGCAGATATTCTGTCAAGAGTCAACCTTGTATTATTATTATTAAAGCTCCATATAGTAATAATAATTATTGGCGTCATCCTAAACTATAGAGGGCTAGGAGGATATATTTCTTTAACACATCCGTACACTAACATCTTATTCAAAAGAGAAAGAAGTAATTAAACCTATGAATGAGTGTTTTAATATTTCTTCATACAAAACACTATCTTTTTACAAGTTCGCTGAATACGAAGGGGCATTCTGGATGGCTCTCATAACAAGACTTGTGTCGTAACGAACCAGGCCACAGCGATACATGCATACAAGTGGACTTGCACAGTATAAAAGCTCCTTCCAGTCTCTTGTTTCTGCCATTGAATGACACATTCACTGACATGCTGATGAAAACACGCCATGATCTTCTACACGCTCTACATGTCCAGCTGCTCATTTCGCCTCTCCTTTTGTTTGCAGTGCCATCAAAAGACGTTAAGATGCTCATTGCAGTGTCACTTTGGCACTACTTCTGCGTTGTTGCGCTTTCGTTTCTCATATCTGCACGTTCTTTTCATGAACGTCATAACACGGGTCTACTTTCCGTCAGAAGACATGTTAGTGTGCTCAAAAAAAGGAAGGTGCGATGTGTAGGACAGGTAACACGCATGAGGGAGAGACATACAAAATGTTAATCAAAGACTCTCAAGAGATGAGGTCACTTGGGATACACAACAAAATATTATAGACAGGCTGATAATATTAAAGTGGAACTTCAGGAAATATGATGTAAGAATATTGGCCGAATTCATCAGGCTCAGAATTGAGTCTAGTGGCGGGGTATTGTGGACATTGTAATTAATATTTATGTTCATAAAAGGGGGGGGGGACGTCTTCAACAGCTGACTGATTAACATATTATCAAGCAGGATTCTGAACCACGGAGTTGGTTAACAATATTAGACCTAACTAAATCACCTAATTCTCAGTATAAAATATCAGTCAATTATTACTTTAAGTGTTTTATTCAGTCACATGTACACTGCCAATAATGCAACAAAGATATTTAAAATAAATAAAATAAGAGACACCTAAAACATGTTCTTCACCAAAAGTGCAGTTCCTATACTTTGTAATGCTATCAATGTTATAACTTATTGTTTACACTAAAAGTGATTATTAAATACTTTAGAGTGTCTTTAATTTATATCATACGTTCTTCTAATTTGCAACATGTTTCGGCCGCACATGGGCTATCATCAGGATTGGTGAGGAGACTACTGTTCTGTTCGCTTGTCTTCCGTGCTCTCGGGTATGTCGTTGTTTCTTATTGTTGTGTCACATATCTAGAACTGCGTCATTGTGTTCTTCTTGCGGCTATCACACTGCAATATATAATGTGTATTGTAAGGGCTGCGCCCCAGCTCAAGCGGTTATTCGCTGGCTTCCCACCGCGGCGGCCAGGATTGTCTGGACAAGTGGGATTTGTGGTGGACAAAGTGGCGCTAGGACGGGTTTTCTCAGAGTACTTCGGTTTCCCTTGCCAATCTTCATTCCACCAAATTCTCCATCATCATATTCACCCGGGGCAGGCTACAATAGGCCAATCAGTGGCCGCCGTGCCGAGTGGACCCAGTTGGACTCCACGCCCCACTATGTGAATTTAGAAAAAAAATGTGTATTATAATGTATGGTTTCAATCTTGTTGTCTTGTGTATTAGATGTTACAATTCTGTGTACTTACGTTTTGTATGTTGTTTTCTATTGTATGTTTGTCTTTAGTGAAGTATCCTAACTCTAGTGTGGTTGCTCACGCTTAAATATCTTTGTACGTAGATATTTATTTGATAGATAGCGGTATATATGTTACGTACAAAGGTATTTAAGCGCAAGCAGCTACATTAGAGTCAGGATAAGAGAAGACTGCACTAAAGACGAACATACAGAAGAAAACAATATACAAAACTGTGATAGCCGAAAAAGATATATAATGACGGAGTTCTGTGAGTAGATATGTGACACAACAAAAACAACATGCCGAAGAGCACGGAAGACAAGCGGATAGTACAGTAGTCCTCTCATCAATTAAAATTTTGCCTGATGATGGGCCATGTGCGGCCGAAACATGTTGCAATTTAAAAGAACAAATGATACAAATTAAAGACATTCTAAAGCATATAATAGTCACTTTTTGTGTAAATAATACGTGTAGTAGTTACTATAGGATTCTGACGATGGTGTATAACACACTGATATATTGGGTTTTTGGACTTTATCCATAGTCCTGGTTTTTAAGATAACTAATAAAAACACGACGTTTCGTAAACTGGATCTGTTTCCGTCCTCAGGTGAAGGACGGAATCACTGGCTAGTGATTGAGGCTAGCTCTTTCTAACGGACCCAACAGAATAGGTGTTTTCCTTCACCTGAGGACGGAAACAGATCCAGTTTACGAAACGTCGTGTTTTTATTAGTTATCTTAAAAACCAGGACGATGGATAAAGTCCAAAAACCCAATATATCAATACGTGTAGTGTCTTTGTGACATTTGATATTTGATAACGTTAAAAGTATAGGAGCTGCAGTTTTGGTGAAGAACATGTATTATGTGTCTTTTATTTTATTTATTTTAAATATCATTGTTGCTTTATTGACGGGTACATATAATTGAATAATAGCAATAGGATGCTGAAATAAAATATTTCAGTATTTTAGATTGCATAATTTCAAAATTTACAGGATGAACGTCACTTAAAATTCATCTGTTATCGTAGACAGCAAATGTACTAATAAATTACTAACAAGTAAGATAATATTAAATACACAAGATATAAATATTGTGAAGAAATTAATAAATTTTTTCATTGGCACTACAGCCCCAATGGGCCTAGGCCTACCTCCATGAACTTAATAAATTAATTACAGTTGGTAATAATTCAAAGAGGGTTGCATTTTTTTTCATAACACCTATGTGCATTTTGTATTATGCATTAAGTATGCACTGCGTAAATATGAAAGAAAGGAAGGTTTAATGAAGATCTTCTCGAAGATTATTTGAACGGAAAGTAAGAAAAAAAAAAGACATAAGTAGAGGCTGTACCTACCAGTACAATGAAACTTGTTATCTTTCGATGAAATCAGGGCCTAGTGGAAGAATCAGCCCTTCTTACATACCTCAAGGGAGTATTAGTGAGGCGACGTTACAAAACTACTCTCCTCTTGTGTTTCAGGTGAAAATCTGGTTCCAGAATCACCGGTACAAATGTAAACGACAGGCCAAGGAGAAGGCAATGGCGGAACAAAACGCGCAGAATCAGGCAAGTACACAGAAAGATTATCTGGGGATTGAAGTAATCGTAACATTTGGCCTGACTTCAGAAAGCATTGTCTCACAAGTAACTATATTATTGTAGAAGAAAATGGTATTTGTATTTGGATGCGAATATTCTGTTCCTGTATTCAGAACCTAAGCCAAAAACAGTGCCTATTCATCCAAGTTACCGTAGACAACATGTTATATTTTAGCGTCCTGTTACACTGATTCATGTGCCATGCCATGGCATGCAATACAATAGTTTAACGTGCATAAAGACAACTGAGGATGGCACATTAGTGCTGAAACATGTAGTGTGGAAGTGAAGAATAAGTTTAAAAAGTGTATACACTGTAACACGGTTAGCATAAACCGTAGTCAACATGTCACCGTTCGGGACACGTGACAAGAGGAAGCTTTACTATCCACCATTCTCTGAAGATTTATCGAGCAAGTGAGCCTACTACTGACTTACGTTCTCTCAGAAGTTTTACTCCGATTTCCTGAGTTCACTCAATTCTGTGAGTGACATTTGTAATATAGTAACTACCTGAACAATTCCATGGTGCAGAGTTCTACTTGAGAAGCCTGTACTTTTCTTTGAAATTAGCTTAGTGCGGGGGGGGGGGAGTCAAACTGCGTCCACTCGGCACGGCGGCCACTGTAGCCTATTGTAGCCTGCCCCGGGTGACTAAGATGATGGAGAATTTTGTGGAATGAAGATTGGCAGGGGAAACCGAAGTACTCGGAGAAAACCCGCCGCAGCGCCAATTTGTCCACCACAAATCCCAAATCCCACTTGACCAGACCCGGGATTGAACCCGGGCCGCCGCGGGGGGAAGCCAACTACCAACCGCTATTTAAGATCAATTTTAATATCATCTAATTTAATCTCTAGTCTTTCAAGTGACTTCATCTCTTCAGATTTCCCCACGGAAATGTTGTATGCATTTCTCATGTCCCCCTTGCGAGCACAAGAACATGAGTCATCATAGAGCATCTCTTTTATTTTAAGCTATATGATGGCATATCTATCTATCTATCTATCTATCTATCTATCTATCTATCTGTTTGTCCATCCATCCATCCATCCATCCATGCATCCATATATTTGTCTGCTGCTCAACCGTCTTTGTTGGACATTGGCCGCTTTTTCAGTTTCTTAATAATATACACAATCAGTATGACTCCTTGCATGGGGGATCAGCAAGTCGCAAGTCTGCTACCTACACATAGAATAAACGTACACAACACAGACTTCCATGCTTTGTTTGGGATTCGAACCCACGATCCCATCGTTCGAGCGAGCGAAGACGGTTCATGCCTTAGACCCTGGGGCCACTGTGAACGGCCATAACTCTTATAGCGGTGTAAATTAACAAAGTCGGATGGACCACAAAGTGATGTTATCTTTTTTAAAATACTGTTTCTTAGAATAGGTGTTATATTTTGAATTTATTAGTTCTTAATACGTAGAATAATTTCAACTTCTTCTTGCCTCCAACCCTCGGAACCAAATGACATACACAATTCTGTGAGAAAAAAAAAATCCAATTTTTTTATCGGGAAAATATGGGTCTCCTTATATTCGGGTTTATACGGCACTCCACGAGCAACGTTGCTTGGCCTTGTGTTGTCGGCCACTAACTTGACTTGCGTCTCCTCACCCTGCCCATTAAATCTCTTCGTTCTATCCGACTGACTCAACCAGAGGAAACAGAAATGAGTCTTTTGTCATGTAACGCTTTCTAAGGACAGCTCTGAACGCTGTCTCGTGTGTATACACTCGGTGGACTAGTAAAATACGGGTGCGGTTAAGTTTCGGTAAGCTACTGGCTAATGTGTAATCACGTGAGCAAAGAACGTGTTTCTCTCTATGTCTGTAGCTGACGGCATTCAGATACATTCCGAAATGTATGATATGTTATTCTATAAACTTATCAAGAAATTCAGTGTTTCCCTGAAAGCACAGGGAATTAATCTTGAATACATTGGTCATCAGTTAGTAACCGAAAGAATCGACTCCATTGGTCACAGGCTTCTTTGAGCAATTGCTTATTATCAGTTACAAATAATCAAGAAATTTCAAACTATTAAATCTTGTAGTTTAATACCGTCACAATCAATGTCCTGAATCTAACCTAATTCTTAATCAGTTTAGTGAAAATCTAACCTTACCAACATATTCAACACTAATTTTAATATTATCCTCATAAAGGTAAAGCTATCCCTGTAACAGGTCATGAAGACCCATAGGGATGTCAGATGTCAAGGTTCCATATTTTTTAGACAATTGGCACACAGATGGCGGTGAGGTTGTCAGCCTTACGCGCCGGCCGCCCTTTATCCCTGAGGAAGATTTCTGGTAATCATTTCTGTTCAAGGCTGAGTCGAACCCAGGGTCATATTGCGGCTGGAAGGATTAGGTAAATTAAAAAATATACCTCACTGGGACTCGAACCCGCGACCTTCCGGCTTGTAGCATAGTGCCTCAACCAACTATGCTACCGCGTGCCCCAACCTCATACAATTTGTTCAACGGTCGAGGAAACTCGGCATCAACGCACAGCGGAAAGAACATTTTTCCCAGAATGCTCCTGTAACTGCCGATAGCAGAATGAGTCAATGGCGCTGATAAACGCGTGCCGTCAGGTGGTCTGTTTTTGTCATCGCAGTGAGTCGCATTAATAGTCTGTCTTTGTTAGAGGTGTCGATAGGCTGTCGATGTTTATACTGAAATGAAGTTCACTATTGAACTATGTTTGTTAATTGTCGAAACTTTAGCAAGGAAAAGCTTACAGGAAATGTATCAGTAATTTTCGTTGTAAATATCCTGACTCGCCAGTACCCACAAAGTCGTCTATCCAAGTTTGTGAAAAAGTGGAGGGGCCTCAGGTTAATTGTAACATAAAGAAGCAATCGAAGAGGATTGTGCAGACAATCGGGATATTGAGGCACGACTTCATATCAGTCCTCGAAAATCGTTAAGACGCTTAGCACAGGAAACCGGTGTTTCGCTACTGTCTGCTTTCACAGCCACAAAATTAATCAAATTTCGCCCGTATAAAATAACATTTGTGCATGAGCTGAAGCAACCAGATTATGCAGCTAGAATTCGTTTTTGCAACTGGCTGCTGCAAAATGTGCACGATGAAATTGTGGATCCACAGCTTCTGTTCTGTTCGTGGTTTCACGTTAGTGGTCATGTCTATGCACACAATGTAAGAATATGGAGCGATGAAAATCCTCACGCTATACAGCAAGTGCCATTACATAGTGAAAAGGTGGGGGTGTGGTGTGTTGTAAGTCCGTGGTGAATCACTGGCCCCTTATTTTTCCACGAAACTGTGAACCCTGACCACTACGTTAATGATATACTTAATCCATTCTTCAATCAGATGACTGCTGAAGACAATATGGGTATTTTCAGCATGATAACGCTACAGCATATACGGCTAATGCAACCATGGTAGCAATACGAGAAGTGTTTGAAGACAGAATAATCAGCAGGGGACTGTGGCCTCCCAGATCTTCAGATATAATTTCTTTTTGCGATTTTTATCTTTGGAGAAACGTGAAGGGAAAAGTCTACAAGAATCCTCGCAGCACTGAAGCTATGCAGAATGAAATAACATTCCACTTTTCAGAAGCTTGGATACACACGACTTTGTGGGAACTGATGAGTCAAGCTATTTACGACGAAATATTATATTTTCTGCAAGTTTTTCCTTGCAAATTTTCGACAATAAACACATGTTGTTCAGTAGTGAACTTCATTTCAGTGTAATTATCGACCGGCTATCGACACCTCTAACAAAGACTGGCTATCAATGAGACTTACTGCAGTGACAAGATCAGACCACCTGACTGAGTGCGTTTATCAACGCTTATTATTCATTCTGCTATCAGAAGTTACAGCAGCAATCTGTGAGAAATGCTGTGTCCGCTGTGCTCTATTCCCTGGTTTCCTCGATGGTTGAACGCCCTGTATTTTAAGGTCTCACAAGTCGTCTATTCTTTTTAGGTTTTGAACCAAATTCCTGTATGCATTTCTCGTTCTCATTTGCGCTACATATCCAGGCAATCTCGTTCTTATTGACACATCCTTTCCAAACGCCCAAGTCTTGAAGTTCTCTCTTTCTGCTACTTTCTTGTCTGCTTTCTCAATTCTCTCTTATGCATCGAAGATGGAGGCAACAGGTTCCTCCAAAACGTCTCTAAACTTATACCAGACTAAATGGCGTCACAGTCACTGTCGTGAGAACCTCAAAACTCACAATCCGTCTATTTTATTACATGAGTGGAAGAAGAACATGGCCGTCCAAGACAGAGAGGGGAAGATGAAGCCGGAACAGGAAGGTTTCTTATGCTCTAAAGCGAAGATGATGACGATCCATTCCAGTACTGAAACTGACTGTGATCCTCAAAAGTTTCTTAAATATTTCAGATATGTTTATACATGCAGCTTTCCTTACAGATGACGCTTAATCAGCATATTTCATGTTGCAATGCGTCAATCTCACGGCTGCGTGTCTCGTCTGCTGAGGAATACCAGAAGTCCCAAGGTCGAACAGTGTCACGGATGAGTGACCACCACATGTCATACGGTCCAGGAGACGGAACTGGGAAACCAGACTAGACTCACATGAAGGGGCACATTTTAAAGATGGCGTGCCAAAATTGAATGAAACGACTATTAAGCGCGTGCGCCTTTGTCCTTATGCATTTAAGTTTTCCGCAATATGGGATCTTGTAGATATTAATCTTGTATACCAATAAAAATAGGCATTTATAACGCGTCATTGCAGAATTCCATAGAACAAATTGCAGTAACTGATTGCATAAGGAATTTCGTGTGGTTGTCATGTTTTTTATTCGTTATATTCCGGAAAATGTAGGTCTACTTCATTGACAGCTGTAATCTATCTGTGTTCCTAATTAAGCACCACGCAATGAAGGCGTGAGGGAATAAACTTTTCTTAACGTTGGCACTACTTGGAAGTGAACTGTCAAGTTTATTCCTACACCGCTTTACACCAGTGCCCATTGGATGGGAAAATGAGTGAGGCCTAGAGCAGCCTTGGACAGCAGCTGTGCACAATATTATCCTGTGCCTGTCATGATTTAGACAGAGACTCCCCGATCTTCCAGACCTTAGCCTAGTCTCTATACCGACTGAGCTATCCCGGCTCCGCTCAATCACTATAAACAATTGAAAGCCCCCCCCCCTTAAATAGCTCTAGTAATTGTACCACCACACAAGCTCACACAGACATCATGTTGGTACTTTTCAAGGCAAAAGATTTAATCCTAAGATTAGGTGATCTCCAGTGGCCTCATACTCGTGCATATTTTCTAGCATCTCACACAAAGTTCATATGTCCATTATTGAATCATATGGTCCTGACCGTCAGATGGACAGATATACAACTTGAAAAGAGCTTTCAAAATAATTCCTCTTGAATCAGAATCCTGGGAATTTAGACACATTCCTGTGCAGAGTAAAATTGTGTACAATAAGCCCACTACACACTGACGACGTAAATAAGCTGAGCCAAATATTTTTTTTTTTCAATAAAACAATTTTTAGACCGTAAACCGTATTTATAGCGCATGCTCAAAATATGTGTAATATAACCGGAATATTTGATTGACTCTCTCCTCCCCCTTCCTCCCACTCTTCCTCTCTGTGGCTCAACAGCCTTTTGGACTTCAGCCGCTTTTCAGTTCTTGATCCTATACAGAGTCAGCCCGTCGCAAGGATATTACCTACACACAGAACAACACAAACACAAACACAAAATAAGCGCAAACAACACAAACGTCCATGTTTTGAGTTGAATTCGAACCCAGGATATCAGCGTTCGAGCGAGAGAAGACAGTTCATGCCTTAGACAGAGCGGCCACTGTGATTAGCAACAGAAAGAACAGGCCGTATAGGCCCATATGGTTGTGAAACGTCGATGCTCCTACCTTTTCTAGACACTTAGCTCACAGATGGAGGTGAGGTTGTCAGCCTTACGTACCGGCCGCCTTCACCCCCAGGAAAATTCCTAGTACTCATTTCTGTTAGAGGCTGTGTCGACACCAGGGCCATAGTGACGCTGGAAAGATTAGGTCAATTAAAAAATTTCAATGACCTTATCGGTACACGAACACGCGATCTACGGGCTTGTAGTATAGTGCCTCAACCAACTACGCTACCATGGCCGCTCCATAGATCAAGCGGTTAGTCGCTGGCTTCCCCCCGCGGCGGCCCGAGTTCGATCCCGGGTCTGTTCAAGTGGGATTTGTGGTGGACAAAGTGGCGCTGGGGCGGGTTTTCTCCAAGTACTTCAGTTTCCCCTACCAATCTTCATTCCACGAAATTCTCCATCATCATAATCACCCGGGGCAGGCTACAATAGGCCAATCAGTGGCCACCGTGCCGAGTGGACCCAGTTGGACTCCACCCCCCACTAAGCGAATTAGAAATTTAATTAAGAAAACTACTCTACCACGTACCTCCTGTGATGGACTTACATGACAATAAATAAGGGATAACAGTAAAAAATTCGCCACTGTCGGATTACGTGACGTCCTTATCACTAGATTGCATGCAATACTTGGGTGGACTCAGGTTCACATGCTCTGTCTGTGCGTGACAAACCGCTTATCACGTGCTGCCTGGTCTGATCTCTACATTATTCCCCCCTAGAATTTAGTTTTGTCGCTGATATAACAATATAATGTGAACCCAAATTATCGTGCAAGAATTCGGGAACTGACTTTCGGATGGGTCTGACTATGTAACTTGCAGCATACAAAAGCCTACAAGAGCCTGCAATTGTTTGTTCAGTCGAGTATACATAGGGAGATCTTTTTTAAATAAAAAAGTAGTATTTATTTATTGGTACACGGGAATGACGAGTATAGGAGCGGTAAAAGCGGAAGCCTGATGGAGCAATTCAGAGGCATGACAGCTCGTTATATGGCAATAATGTCAACCCCACGACTATCCGGCAATCTGTTTAACAAGGCTTTGATGTGCTGCTACACACTGAGTCGGCACATACGCTGATAAACTGTCTAAGTGGAAAAATGACATAAACTGCCTCCCTGCAATTTTTGCAATAGGAAAACATCAGAACGTTGTTTTTTGTTATGCGTTTTACGTGGTTGTATGGGTATAACTATGTTCACATACAAAAAATTGTTTGCATCTGAATCATGAAGTGTCTAATTTCAATGGAACGAATTAGCCTGATTTTCACTTAATCTCAACGAGACGAATTAACCTGATTTTCACTTGATTCCAATGGGACGAATTAGCCTGATTTTCGCTCAATTTCAGCTATACGAATTAACCTAATTTTTACTTAATTTCGGTGGGACGAATTACACTGATTTTCACTTAATTTCAATGGGACGAATTAGCCTGATTTTCACTTGATTCCAATAGGGCGAATTAGCCTGATTTTCGCTCAATTTCAGCTATACGAATTAACTTAATTTTCACTTAATTTCGGTGGGACGAATTACACTGATTTTCACTTAATTTCAATGGGACGAATTAGCCTTATTTTCACTTAAGTCAGTTACTTTTATTTTTTTTTCTTGGCAATACAGCCCCAGTGGGCCTAGGCCTACTTCCATGAACTTCTCCGTAAGTCAGTTACTTAGTTAACTAAATAACATTATATTACACAACATACAAAATCATTGACTTGGCTAGGTGATTAGATAAGCGAACCTGCTTCGTGTTAGAGTGGTCATGGGTTCATGCATCTCCTAAGGGTTATTATTCAGACCGCTTTCAGGGGTGCCTTCCATCTCTTCAGGAAATTCTGAAAATTACCTGAAATTAGGTAATGGTAGCTTTTTTCATTATTGCTTCTAATTACATTATTTAAGTTATCCTGTAATGGTAGCTTTTTTCATTATTGCTTCTAATTACATCATTTAAGTTATCCTATCATTTAATCCCATACGTCATGCAGCCATGAATCCGAAAAGTTCTTAAATAGTCCAAGAACAAATCTTGTTATCTATTCACAAAAGAATAACGATACGCATCAGGCTTCTTGAAATTACTCGTAACATAAATAAACATGGGAAGATTAAGATATTCCCTTTTATTTTTGATCATTATCAGCATTATCAAATGGATCCAGTGGGTGTTTAAGATCCTTATGAATTTGATGCTTTTAAACTTAAATCTATAACTAACCAAATAATTTCATCAACAAACTACATAAAGAAACACCAGAACCCGAAATTTCACCGGCCACAATTCCGAGCCAAATACTTTACACGTATATCAATTTCTTATTAACTGGTCTCGCAAGATCCATTGTAAGAACATTCTCCCTTCTTTTCGAAATAATCACTTTCAGAGGGGCTTGCCCAGGAATGTAGAACTGTAGACACTGATTCTTTGACTTATATAGCAAAATGTCCAGTCAACTGCAGCATTCTCCTTTTGAAAACAGCCGGTCAGGTGTCTAGGTCTAACTCATGAATTCCTCTGTCAGGCAAACAATTTCCTGCTGCAATATTTTGTCGCAGAAATGAAGGAAGGGGAACACGATTGTTTAAAATGCAAGCTGAACGGCTAAGCCTAGTCGTTAAGTAGTTTCTCATTATTATGACTGGATTGTAAGTTGCTTAACACTTCAATGTGATGAAGCTGATCTCCATAATATACATTTTTAGAGTCTGGTTGTTACCTCACTGAAAATACAGTTCTTTAGCCTAGGAATCAACTGAAACTAAAAATTTCTCCCTTTACGCCAAATGTTGAGTTCTTTAACGTTAAATCCGATGGTATATATGATTTACCACTGCCCATTCACGAGTTATATATAAAGTATATATGCGTGCATGTATTACCTATATACTATGTATAACTCGTATAACAGAAGTCGATTATTTCGCTGAATATAACTGACCGGCCAATGTGTGGTACACTGTATTGAAGGTAGGGGCAAAATTATTGAGCTATTTTTCGTCATTTAAATGGAGATATCATCCATGTCCCCATGTATCTGTTCCCCTTACCCACTAAACAGCTTTTGAACCAACTGATTTTCAAGATACGAGTTTTGCAGACTATCCTACTCTTCGTATCGCTTTTAATTTCGGGCTGTAAATATTATCAAGGCTAAAAGGAAGAAATACGAATTTCTGACGTTGAAACAACACTCGTGGAATCTGTTTTGGCAGTTAATTTTCTATGCTCTTTCTTTGCTACAACTTAAAAGACACAAACACAGCAGTCACATGACATACCCATTTAGATTTCAGTTCTGTGATGACTGGTGAGCTATAGAGACACGTCATGATACCGATGATTTGTACCAAAATTTGTAGGTATGCACTTACAAATCTTGCATCACAAATTATTCGTATGTCTGGTAAAGGTGAAGTTGTCTCTGTGCTTAACTAATTAAGCACTACACCATGAAGGCGTACGAGGGAGTGGATTAGATCCATATTTTCTTGACCTCGGCACTAGCTGGAGGTGAGTGGTCAGCTTCACGCCCCTGCCTCTTTAACCCTTGGGAAAGAGCCCCCTTACCCATTGGATATATAGGAGGTTGGGTGGACCCCAGAGCCGGTATGGACGACATGGAGATGTGAAAATTCTTGTCCCCACCAGGACTCGAAACGCGAGCCCTTAATAGTCCAGCTCGTAGCCAGTCGCTATACTGACTAAGCTATCCCGGCTCTATTCTCCGTTAGTTAAAAATTAGAAACGTGGTGACAAGCCTAGACAAAGCTCTGCAAGCTATATCTGACACAATTTAATGTAGTGTCAAATAGACTGGTAGAGTCTGTGAAGAAATTGCATAACTAATAATGTAAACATTTAGTATTCTCGCTAGGGCCTCGCCATAGCTCAAGCGGTTAGTCGCTGGCTTCCAACCGCGGCGGCCCGGGTTCGACCACTGGTCTGGTCAAGTGTGATTTGTGGTGGACAAAGTGGCGCTGGGGCAGGTTTTCTCCGTGTACTTCGGTTCCCCCTGCCAATCTTCATTCCACCAATTGCTCCACAATCCCCCTCACCTATCATCTGGGGTGAGAACTGGCCGCAGTACAAGGGACTCCGTCCCACCCCACTAGCAATAAAAAAAATAGTATTCTCGCTGTCGTCTGAAGCGCGTGTGGCGACCCAGAAGAGTATCGAAAATTACTCACTGAGCTTTGGATGCAGTCCTCAGGGACGCCCTAGTAGATCTTGGAGAACTTCTGCTACTCTCCTCTCCCACACTCCCATTCCCGCTCTCCTAGAGCACAGACTTTCCCCCTTCCCTCTCACGCCCCTCCTTTCTCTCCTTGTACGGGGCGCACGCAGGATTTGAGCAGAGTTGTTTTCTGAATATCCCATTATACTCCGATGTTGCGACGTGTCTTGCATGCGGCTAGGATTTCCGATTTCAGTGGAGGGATGCACGATCCCTTACGCTTATACGTGTCCCTTATGTTGTTACGTTCATGGCCGTGGCCGCGCCATAGCTCAAGAGGTTAGTCGCTGGCTTCCCACCGCTGCGGCCAGGGTTCGATCCCTGGTCTTGTGAAGTAGGATTTGTGGAGGATAAAGTGGCGCTGGGGCAGGTTTTCTCCGAGTACTTCGGTTTCCCTTGCCAATCTTCATTCTACCAATTGCTCCACAATCACCCTCACCTATCACCTGGGGCTGGTACAATAGGCCAGAATTGGCCGCAGTACAAGCGACTTAGTCCCACCCCACTAGCCTTAAAAGAAATGTTCATGGCCGACTTGCATTGACGCTGCGGCTATTGTCACTACTGCTGTTACCGCTGATACTATTGTTGTCATTGTGACTCCACTTCCCTTCCGTTTCTGGGCATCAGTCTGCAGCTAATGCCAAGGTCAAGAAGAAGTGGATCTATACATCCACTCTCCCATACGTCTTTATGCCGTAGTGCTCAATTAGCTGAGAACAGGGGCAATTTTATCGTTTTGCCTTTCTATGGGCATTTGTCAGCGTTCCTGCAATTAATTCCACGGAAACAAGAGCCTTTCTTGGGGACCGAATAATAGTTAAGCTAATTAAGGGATTCTCCGATGACTCATTACCTTCTTCACGAGAGCCTCACCGGTTCCTAAAGCAGCCCTCATTCTCACATTCCATTTGCTTAAGATGCATGCTAATAGTGTCCTCCCATCTGTGACTAAGAGTCTTCCAAGTGGTCTCTTCCCTTCAGGTTGTCCGAGTAAATTTTCTGTACATTTCTCATCTCTTCCATGCGTGGTACATGCTCCGTTTATCTCACAGTCCTTGATCTGATCACCGAAAGTCCAAAATAATCCGATAACAGAAACCTAGGCACTGTTAACAGAAACATAGAAAGGGCTCGACAACGAAAGAAAGAAGGAGGAAAAAGAAAAATATATATAACAACAAAGAGAGAAAGAGGATCTGAGATCTGCTAGGAGCCGGGATAACGCAGCCGGTATAGCAGCTGGCTACTGGCTGGACAAGAGAGGGCTCGGAGTTGGAGTGCCGGTAGGGTCAAGAAATTTTCTTCTCCACGTCGTCTGGGGTTCACCCACCTCTTATCCAATGAGTACCGGGGGATATTTACACGAGGATAAAGCGGCCGTGGCGTGAAGCTGATCATTCACTTCCAGCTAGTGCCGAGATCAAGAAAATGTGGATCTATATATCCATTCCCACATACACCTTCATGGTGTAGTGCTTAATTAGCTAAGCACGGGGACAACTTTACCTTAACTTTATCTAAGTTCGGCTATCTAGCCCTAGATTTAGAAACAGTTGAGCGAGCCTATCGGTGCGACAGTGTGTGTTATATCACTTTTTCATTCCACTCTTCACATATATTATTCACATACAACGTAGTGGGCTAGCAATTACAATTCGTATAGGCCTATATATATAAAGTTCTACTGTATACCTATCCATAGCATACGTTGCTATGGACACATGAAATACAGTAGAAAATATTACAGCAGTACACACAAAATATTCATCATGTGATGCATGCACTTGTCTTCTCCATCCGCTCGTTCTCCCTCCCCCTAAACCTCTCCACGCACCCTACCACTACAAAATTCGATAATATTGCTCAAACGAGTTCCACTTATAAAATGTATAGGCTATGTTGCTGATGGCAGCGCGATGCCTGAATATAAATATGCTATAGGCATATCCAATATTCAATGGCCTTTGTCATAATATTGGGCAGAAGTGGGAGGGGAGGAAATGCGATTTATATGAATTGGATTTCGGAGTTTACAGCTTGTATTGTCGTTGTGCTAATTTATTAGTCTCCTTTGTTTGTTTGTTAGTATATGTGACTGTTGCCGGTCACGGTAGCCGAGCGGTCTAAGGCACGTACTATCTTCGCTCGCTTTGAAACCGGGATCATGGGTTCGAAGCCCACTCAGGGCACGGAGGTTTAGTTTGTGTGTGTGTGCGTTTTTCTGTGTTTGTGTACAGGTAGAGGCCTTGCGACGAGCTGATCACCCGCCCAAGGAGTCCTACCGAATGTGTAAGATCTAGAAAAACCGAAGTGAACGGAGAAGTTCATGGAGGTAGACCTAGGCCAACTGGGGCTGTAGTCCCAAGGAAAAAGAAATGCGATTGTCAGGATTTACATGCAACAAAATACATCATATCGACTTGTTCATAAACCACGAGTTATCATGTTCCTACACTGTACAATTCATTTTTATTTTCTTGACATGATCTTAGTCCGTGATAGCAATGAAGGTCACAGTGGGAGAGATTGCCTAGTTTGGAAATTAGATTCCCGTAGTGTGCCGAATATAAATACTTCGATTGGAGAGGCATGTTGACCATTTGGTTCCGAATACGTAGGCGGTTAGGAAGCTTAAGAATTCAAGCTGTTATTCCAGTAGTTGACGTTGACATGCTGCATCGCATAAGGATGGAGCGTGAATATCGTTTGGACATTGTACGTGTGACGAAATGGTACCCATGTTGATTCTCTTGCAGATGTTGCACAAACAATGTGTCTACGTATTTTCATACAGCTCTTATTCACGAGTAGAGTTGTATAGATAATTCATATTCACCCTGTATTACAAATACGAGACACTTAGAACAACGATTCCGTCAATCTTTTATTCTCAGGCTCCGCCGAAGTGAATAAAAAACGTTTGGGGCCTCCAGCCTATAAATATAACTGACATGAGAAGCAAGCGGCCTCCGTAGTCTAGGGTTAACGTTCCCACCTCATGACTCAGGCGGATGACGTGGAATTTTTAAGGAAAAATTCAGGGAACAAGTCCTCCGGGAGGGACTTTAAGCCGTTGGTCCAGTGTCGTAGATTTAGGGCACGTAAAAGATCCTCATGTCTCTAGGAGACCTCTGAGAAAATTAGGCAACAATTTCCCGGCCAAGTAGTTTTTAATGCCTCTGGTAGATGGGGGAAATATCAGGTACAGACGGCCGATCTCGTTGGCTGAACGGGGCTGATAGCACGCACCAGTACCGGTAGGGTATGGCGACAGTAGAAATGAAAGGGGGACCCACAATGGACCAATAACTGGTCTAAGTGAATGGGGAAACACACCCCCTCTAATAATAATAATAATAATAATACATGAGAAGAAGCACTTTTAACTTTAATTAGTAGTGAAAACTGACGATGTATGAGGCAATTTCGCTCCAAAATTTTATGTTTGCTATTTAAGGTGGCCTTTTAGGACTAAAATTAATTCAGTGCTTTTCCCTGTTGTTTCCAGGGATCTCTAAGTGAGTGCAGCTCTCCCTCTGGGAAATGCCTGCTTGGAGAAGAAGGAATGTGTTAACTGGATTCAGCCAGCTCATGATAGAAAGCCAGTGGCGGACTCTTGTGAACACGGTAATGAACAGTGGTGCTCCGTAAAATGCTAGTAGAATCTGGAATAGATACGCGACTAGAAGGTAATACTCCATGAAGTTAGGTTAGGTTAGGTTAGGTTTGTAGTGGCAATAACAATTCACTGATGGGAAGCCGCCAATTGTGCAGCCACTCAAGGACTTCTGAGCATTTTACGGAACCCGAAGGCTCATTACAGTGTTCACAAGAGCTCTCCACTGGTCCCTATCCTGAGCCAGATTAATTCAATCTGTACCATCCAATTCTATCTCTCCGAGATCAATTTTCATACTGTCCACCCACCTACTTCTTGGTCTTCCTAGTGGTCTCCTTCCTCCTGGCTTTCCCATTAATATCCTATTTGCATTCATATGATCCCATTCGTTCTACATGTCCTTCCCATCTCATCATCCTTACTTGATCATTCTAATTATACTTGGGAAACCAAAACTATGATGTATAAAGTACTTATAAGTTCAGTGCTATCTTATGCCTCTGAGACCTGGCCACTGTCAAGATCGGATGAAAGACTGTTAAGTATATTTGAAAGGAGTATCCTGAGATATATCTTTGGACCAGTGGAAGAAAATGGAATATGGAGGAAGAGGTATAACCATGAGCTATAAAAACTATTTAATGAACCGGACATTTTTGGATTTATAAAGGTGAAAAAGCTTGAATGGGCTGGGCACATAATACGTGCCAGCGAGAATAGAACGATTAAGGAAAAACTTAATACTAAACCAGAAGGAAATAGGAAAGTGGGAAGACCAAGATTGAGATGGGAAGAATGTGTGTGGCAGGACATAAGAATTTTGGGTATAAAGAACTGGAGGAATGTAGCATCGAATGGAGAAGAATGGCGAGCAATCCTGAGGAAGGCCGGGGCTTAAAAAGGGTTGTCGTGCCAGTGACGATGATGGTGATGATGAATTATACTTGGACAAGAGTAAAATTTATGGCAATAACAACTACATAATTTTTTACGAATTCTTCAACCGGATGAAAGATGGGGGTATATTTATTACTCGCCAAGAGTATGTTTAAAATACGGATGTAATAATATATACGCTATCGTTTGTTGTGTAGGAAGATAACGTAAATGAGATATTTTAAAATGTTCCATTGACATATTTAACTGATAAGTAAACCTTATGACTAATCTATATTTCACACTTTTATTCCTAATAAATTTATCGTTCATAAGAACATGCAAGAAAACGGAAGGCTAATTGGATTGGTCATGTTTTACGCAGAAACTGCCTTCTAAAAGAAGTTATCGAAGGAAAGATAGAGGGGCGGATAGAAGAGACAAGAAGACGAGGAAGAAGACGTAAGAAGATGCTGGATGACCTTGGGGACAGAAGAGGATACTGTCATTTGAAGGAGAAAGCTCTAGATCGCATTAAATGGAGGAATTGTTTTGGAAGAGACTGTGGATCTGTCGTCTTGACAGATTATTGATGATGATGATGAAGAACATGCAATACAGTTCCACAGACTTGAAGAGTTACAGTTTTTTAATTACTCCAGTGTTAAGGCATCTAAGTACTCAGGCCTACGTGTCACCAAGCAACTGGACAAGGAAGACATGTATGCATTCTCATAGCAGCCTGTGTAACTGCAATTTGAAGCCAATCCTCTGCTAGATAACAGTATATTGCCTCTTTCACATAAAATGAGACACATCTTCAATCTTTCATACTCATTTCGTCAGGCCGACATCTGGCATTATATCTCGTCATCCCACACAGAAGTTATTTTTGGCAAACATATAAGCTGAAATTGTCACTAGGTGCTGGCGGGTGTGCAGCGAGATCACTACAGACTGAGATCACTAGTCCCGACGGCCATTAACGTACTCGTCTACCGGGATTTTTGTGCGTTCTCCTGTGATGGAGGAGGGCTTGAGGTAATTTGATCCGCCGTCCTAGAAATCCTATTGATTATCTTCATAAGGAATTTGCAAGCCTGTGCAACAGAGATGTCCCTGGAACGAATTCCGATAAAGCGACAAAGAAGCAGAAGAAAAAGAAGAAGAAGAAGAGGAGTAGGAAGAGGAAGAAGACAGTAATTCTAGTCCTATGAAATTATTATAGGCTCCTGAATGTAGTTACGTAATGTAATTAGTTGCTTAATATGAGACACTCCCGTTCTTACGTAACAGAAATATTCTCTTTAGTGGTTCTGTTATTGGCCGAGCACAGTCGCCGCGCAGTTTGAGGCATGGACTGCCTTCGCTCGCTCGAACACTGGGATCGTGGGTTCGTATCAGACTATAGGCATGGATGTCTTTTGGTGTTTATGTTATTCTGTGTGTAGGTAGCGACGTTGAGAAAGGCTGATCCCCCGTCTAAGGAGTCCTACCGACTGTGTATAGATTACGAAACTGAAGAAGCGGCGAAGGTCCAAAAAGGTTGTAGGGCCATAGGTAGATAAATAGGTTTTCTATTGTAAAATAACACCACCCCAAAAATGTTAATGAATTTGAATTAGATATAAACTCACTGGTTAATGTACTTTCAATAGGACAGTTAATCGTATACTACACACAAATGTCTATCTACTCTATAGCCCTTGTAGACCTTGGCCACTTTTTCAGTTTCTTAATCCTATAAACAGTCGGTAGAACTCTTTGGACGGGTGATCAGCCTGTCGAAAGGCCGCTACCTACACAGAGAAGAATATAGACACAGAAAAAAAGCACTCAGACATCCATGCCTCTAGTGGGATTCGAACCCACGATCCTACTGTTCGAGCGAGCGAAGACGGTTCATGCTTTATACCGCGCGCCCACTGTGATGGGCAGATACATCTGGAAGGTAGGTTAGAAACACTGTAAGACCCTTCACTTGGTGAAAATTAATTGCTGTATAGTTGACACCTGCATAAAACATTAAGCTACCAAACTTCAAGAAGAAACTAAATAATATGTAGTCTGCTGTAGCTTTCACTGCTTCTGGAAGCATTTTCCTTTATCATATTTCATACGTTTTATTTTCTTGTAGGTCTGAGTAAGTTCAAGGGCACGTTCTTTTTAACTGCTTTTGCGGAATGTGCTTATGACATGTAAATGTAGGGCATATAATTCGTTTAATTTGGACGTTAGGTAGACAAGAATCATTGTCCGTACAGAGGCAGACTACGAAGTTACGTAATTATTTACTCACGAGTTCGCCTCAACTCCCCGTGTACATCGAAGCATTTGAAGGAAGATAAGCGTCATGGGTTTTCCCGACAAATTAATGACGACATTAGAGGGATCAGCCGGTCACGGTAGCCGAGCGGTCTAAGGCATGTACTGTCTTCACTCGCTTGGAAACCGGGATCATGGGTTCGAATCCCACTCAGAGCATGGATGTTAAATTTGTGTGTGTGCGTTCTTCTGTGTTTGTATACATGTAGAGGCCTTGCGACGAGCTGATCATCCACCCAAGGAGTCCTACCGAATGCGTAAGATCTAGAAAAGCCGAAGTGAACGGAGAAGTTCATGGAGGTAGGCCTAGGCCCACTGGGACTGTAGTGCCAAGGAAAAAAAAATAGAGGGATCATGCGAGTCCATTCTCTTCTTAGGTCGCCATTAATCGGACAGCGACCATAATACAGTTGCCTGGTGAAGATAAAAATACAAGATCTTACACAGAATTGGGCCCTTTACACATTCATGTCCGTCACAGCGTTTGGGTTCATCTCATTTGTGACCGTTCTCAAATATATGACTCTTTAGGGAATGCATAAATCTGCATGTTAATTCAACTGAATTTAATTGATTTCTTTATTTATTTATTTACACGATTATTGAATAGCCCAAAGGCTAATTAGACAGCAAGCACGAGCAAACGAAAGTAGAGGCCATGTTCGTGTCTACCTAATGTTATCACTATGAAGCTTGACACAAAGACACGAACAATTCGTAAGATTAATAAAGAGACCTGGAAAATAATTACATTGGTTGGATACTTAAAACAGGTAAAGTTCAAGCAAAAGACAAAGTTTCCCTGTCCTTAACTAATTAAGCACTAGGCCATGAAGACGTATAGAGCAGCCGATATATAGATCCACATTTTCTTGACCTTGGCACCAGCTGGAGGTGAGTGGTCAGCTTCAGGTCCCAGCCGCTTTACCTCCTAGAGAGGGCCCCAAGTGCCCATTGTATAAGGGGTTGGGTGGACTCCAGAGCGGGTTTCAACGACGTGGAGAAGAGAAAATTCTTCCTTCTAGCGGGACTCGAAGTCCGACCACTCAGTCGTCCAGCCTGCAGCCAGTCACTATACTGACTACGCTCAATAGTTTATACTTTTGACGTGAATTAATAGGCAAAAAGTAAAATTCATTAATAAGATTTGAAAGACAGAATAACTATTTGAGTTATTTCTCAATTCCATAAATATTTAGTAGATTTTTTCCCCTTGGCACTACAGCCCCAGTGGGCCTAGGCCTACCTCCATGAACTTCTCCGATTTAGTAAATTATTTACGGACAAAATGTACACCGTCAAGAAGTTGTCTGCACTTATTTCATATATTCTTAAATTCTTGCAGAAAAGTGAATACTGGCTTTCTAAAATTCTGCGGATAGTGGATGCAATTAGCAGAAGAGACCATCTGAATATAAACATTGAAATTTCATTTATACGTGTCTACTGAGGCCTGTCTTTCATGCGGTTCAGACAATATGAATTTTCCCCCATACACGTCAATACAAATTAACCAAAGGAAGGCTTTGGTCTGTCCAGCAGGTCATGTTCTCAGTTTCCTTTCCTAAATTTCGATGTTAATTGATGAGATTATATGGGGAACCAAGTGCACGGTGCATGAAACCTGTTCCCATGCTGGCGGATGTTGCCAAAAGAAAGGATATTTTCATATTAAAATTCCAAGCTCCTAGGAGACACAAATCACGTTGCTAAGTAACTCGCTTCTCGCCTATGTCATGAATGATGGAGTGAAGCAAGAACTTGTACTTGAGACCTCAGCTGAAGGGCTGGAGGGCCACTCTCCGAACCCACAGCATCCCGTAGCATTACTTCAGCACAAAGGATCCGTAGGTACCGGATACAGAATTGTTATTTCCCGCCCGTATTGATGTCGTCCGCGGAAGTTAGATTTGTTACGGTTCTTTGTTTCTCTCTTCATAGCGTTCTGACATCAAACTGAATCCCGAAGAGTAACAGGACATTTTTTTTAAATATATTAATTAAAGACTGGGTAACCCAGAGCTTAATTACAATTAAAACTAGTTGGATAACGAAGGATTAATTATTTCTAATCCTAATATACTACGTGCCGGTCACGGTAGCCGAGCAGTCTAAGGCAAGTACTGTCTTCGCTCGCTTGGAAACCGGGATCGTGGGTTCGAATCCCACTCAGGGCATTGATGTTAATTTGTGTGTGTGTTTTTCTGTGTTTGTGTACAGGTAGAGGCCTTGCGACGAGCTGATCACCCGCCCAAGGAGTCCTACCGAATGTGTAAGATCTAGAAAAACCGAAGTGAACGGAGAATTTCATGGAGGTAGGCCTAGGCCCACTGGGGCTGTAGGGCCAAGGAAAAAAAATATATACTACGTAAATTAAAACTAAGTCACTTTCACTGAATTACTTAGTACTTTAACATTTAACTAGTTCGAACGGTTTCTTCCGTTTGAGTCGTCTAATGATATTGTTCAAGTTTAGAATTGTGGACGCTTCAATGTTGACATGGTTTTATAGCCTCTTTTCATGAGAGGTGGCGGACTTAGCGATGATATCCGTAACCGTCTCGATCTCAAGGTCACGATGGAGGTACTGTTACGAATGTACCATGGTGCGTTGACAGTACACTTTAGCACTTTGTTCTGATAGCGTTGAATCACTTGAATATTGGATTCACTGGCGCAGCCCCAGAGCTGGATACCGTAACTCCAAACTGGACGTAGAATTTGTTTGTATAATGCAAGTTTATTGTGGATTGATAGCTCAGAATTGCGTCCAAGCAACCAATACATTTTTCTGAACTTATTGTTGATCTAATCACGTTTTTTCTTGATATGCTCTTTCCACCGTAAACTGGCGTCAAGACATTTCGCTGTGTTGGCGTATGGAACTTGAGTGCCATTGATGAAGATCGATTGTTGTGCAGTCCTCTTGTTTGTAAAGTCAATATGTTCCGGCTTGGATTCGGTGAGTTTAATTCGCCATTTTTTTTTTGGTCCAGAGGGCGACTTTGTTTAGAGCTAATTGTAGATTTCTAGTTGAGCTTTCAACAGTCTCGTCTACTGCCATGACTGCTGTATCATCTGCAAACGTGGCTATAGTACTGTTCGATGTAGTTGGCACAGCATTAATATAAAGTAGATATAGGACTGGCCCCAATACACTTCCCTGTGGGACACCAGCCTTGATTATCTTCAGTTCTGCGTACGAGTCTTCGTGTGTGACGCGGAAATACCGATTGGTTAAATAAGATTTTAGGAGTTGATAGAAATGATCGGGTAGGATTGATCTCAATTTGTGAAGTAGGCCTTTATGCCGCACTCTATCAAAAGCTTGTGCAATGTCAAGAAAGACAGCAGAGCACACTCCTTTGTTTTCAAGCGTTTTTTCAATGACGTCAGTGATGCGATGCACCTGGTCAATTGTCGAATGATTTTTTCTAAAGCCAAACTGATGCGTTGGCACTAGGTGTATCTCTTCAATGATGGGTTTAAGACGTTTAAGCACCAGTTTCTCAAATAGCTTAGACATAATCGGCAGTAATGAAATTGGTCGATATGATTCCACTTCGCTTAGATTCTTACCAGGTTTCGGGATCATGATTACTTCAGCAGTTTTCCATGCATTTGGGACATGATTTAGTCGAATGCAAGTATTGATTAACGTGGTCAATTTGACCAAGGCTTTTCTTTTAATGTTCTTGAGAATTTCACCTGTGATAAGAAGAAATCCAGGTGCTTTTTTCGGGTTGAGATTAGTTCTCATTTCTTCTGCAACTTCTTTAGGAGTAACAAGTGGAATCTTCTCCAGAATCATTCGAGTTGAGAACTGGCAATGTATCCGGTCCAGGATTTGGATGGAATCTTTTTTCAGTATATTGTGCAAATATATTTGCTTTCTCAAAATTATTACGAGCCCATCTTCCATCCGTTTTTATGAGTGGTACTTGAGCTATTGGTCTTTTTAAATATTTGTAGCTTTCCAGAGTGAGTACTCAGTGCTACGATCTGGAGTGAGTTCTGTGAAGAACTTGTTAATTGATGATTGTTTGATATTTTTGATTTCCTTGGATAATTGTTGGCTGGCTCTATTGAGAAAGGTTTTATCATGTGGGTTTCTTGATTGTTGCCATTTCCTTCTGAGTTTACGTTTTTCAGCTATTAGGTTTCTTATTTATTTCGGGAAGTTAAGACCTTCTAGTTTTGTTTTGATAACAGGTATACTATTCCATGCAGCTTTCTGAACGGCAGTCGTAAAATCAATCAATTCTTCTTCTAGTTGAGCGGCAGTTTTAAGCGGTACTGATAAATTAATATTACTCTCTAATAGGTAGTTAAAATAGTCCCAGTCTGTGTATTTGTTAGTTAGTACTGGGTTTTGATCTTTTATTATGATTTTATCGCTAATTGTCAGACATATTGGTGAGTGATCTGAATTCAGGTCAAAACCTTCCTCGATTCTAATATAGTTTGACGGGATATTTTTGACACAAAGAAATCAATTAAATCTGGAGTTCTTTTGGATCTGTGGGCCAATACATTGGTTTCCCAGTAGAGACAATCTTACATCCAAAGTTTGCAGCAGCCCTGTATAACTCACGGCCTTTGGTAGTTATGAGCCTTCAGCCCCAGTGGGTGTGTTTGGCATTGAAGTCACCTCCAATAATGAAGCGAATAATGTTTGGTACTCATTGGCGTAGATGTTATATTATGAGTTTCTGTTTTAATGTTTCGACTGTTAAAATTGTGGCTTGGATGCCACGAGTTCCGTATTTCTCTTCTTCGTAATGTCTGATATTGTTTCTGATTAAAATAGCGCTACCTCCACGGGCCGTATTGGCAGGATGAATAGTATGATATGTTATGTAGTTTCTGAATCTAATAGAAGATTCTTTAGTAAAGTGGGTTTCTGATATAAGACATATGTCAATATTCTCTGTGTTCAGGATTACTTGTAGGTCGTGTTGGTGCTGTAGCAATCCGTTCGCATTCCATTCCATTATACGTAAGGAGTTAGCTATTAGTGAGTAGTGGTCATTGTAAGGCTGCTCTCGATTTTATTGAGGCGCAGGTTTTGCTCTTCTAGCATTTGCACTATTTGTGCTAACCTGTTACCGGTATCTGTGGCGTGTTCAGCTTCAGCAATGCTGCAGATGCCACCTGACTATAGGTTTTCTCAGAGTTCTTTTAGGTTCATTGTTGGGAGCTATTCTTACTCTTTGCTTATTTGTTTTAGTTGTTTTAGTTTATTCTTGTAATCTCTAAGTTTTTGGAGTTCTTTAATCACCTCACAACCTCAATAATTTGCTGGATGGTTCTTTCCGCAGTGACAGCATTTGGTTGTGCCAGTTGTGGTTTATCACACTGTGATAACAGGACATTAAACAAGAAAGCATCTCGTGCCGTCAGTACGTGCAGAGTAAAAGCAAGACAAATAATTATACATTTAAGTTCCTCTAGGGGTCTAATGGTGTAACGATACGACATGCAGTATCGTAATTTCGTTGTAGCGTGCATATAGGCCTATGTACTTACTTTGAAAGTGCACTATGTACAAAGAGAATATAATAGAAAATTAGGGTTTAGTATTAATAGGATATTATATAAAACGAAGTTGTATATGACTATGTATGTGTGTTATCTCAGAATATCTGCGTTTTGTGTCGTTCACACGCCTTAGAAATATACAAGGTGTGGCAATAAAGAACCCGGATTACTTTTATGACTCATTTCCGGCCACGTCATTGACGAAGAGGAGGGTAGGGCATTGACCCTTGGACTTCCCTCTACCGTCACACAAAGTTTCATTCACGTGCATCGGTTAGTCTGGCCGCGACCATTGTTAGAAGCGGATCGTGTTTCTGAGCTCCGTCGGAATAATGCTGAGTGCTAATGCAGAACAACGTGCTAACATCAAATTCCTCACAAAACTTGGAAAATCTGCCACTGAAACTTACAATTTGTTGACAGAA
>NW_019742552.1:7329-70920 GCF_002891405.2 Cryptotermes secundus | reverse complement strand
AAAAACAACATTCCAGTGATGGAACATCCACCGTATTCTCCGGACCTAGCACCGTGCGACTTTTTTCTCTTCCCAAAAATCAAGTCTGCGCTGAAAGGGACCAGGTTCGAGTCCGTGGATGCAGTGAAAGCAAAAGCGACGCAACTCTTGAAGAGCATAACACAAGATGACCTGCAGCACTGCTTCCAACAGTGGAAAATTCGCATGGAGCGGTGTAGGGATCGGGGAGGGGACTACATTGAAGGGGATAACATTTCGACTGTCTGATTTTTTTTTAATAAAGGGTTAGAGCATGAATCCGGTTTCTTTATTGCCACACCTTGTAGAAGTACTCACTCAGGTAGCAGTTCCAAGTTCGAAACTAGGAAATATGAATGATAAAAAGTACTTTAAATCATGGTTTTAACGGGGAAAGACGGGAACAAGATAAAAGTATGAAAAGGACAAGGCTAGAAAGAAAAAGGCTCACAGAAAAGATACGAATTAAATGATGCCCGGTGAATTTCAACGGGATTTTCCACTAGTTAAGAATAATATGGACTCCAAAAGGAGAGGAGACTAAAAAGCAAAATAACAACAGCAGATTCATAACACAAACATTTATTGTTTCAATGAATACTTGCATTTTATTTTTATATTTAAGTAAGTGTTTTAAGGAATATTTCGCTTGCGGACTAAAACCACGGAGTTAATTTTTTGTTTGATTTTTAAGGAATTTGCAAATCGGATACTTTATCTGAAACATTCCTATTCACCAACGAAGCATACTAACGAAGAATCCATAGTATTAACATGGAAATATGCGTCCCAAAGTTTAATTATTGTTAATCACTTAATCTAAATATAGAATACATCTGGTTATTTCATAAGAATGTTATTTAAGTCGTTGCCGATAATTATGAGACACTAAGAAAATCCTTCAAGCGAATGGTAGAAGAAATGAGAGAAGGGTACATAAAACCTCTGCACTTTTAATTTATTTAGTACCTGGAAACCGGATCCACTTGTTAAAAAGTCAATGGTTAGTTACAAGGCAAACCAAGTTGCCATAAATATGGTCTTCCGTTTGGTTCTTAAATAAATATCCAACGATTTACTAAAATTTTAGGTGTCAGATGCCAATCGCTTACGGATAATGTAGGTGGAGCCAGTGACGAAATTTAAGGAAATATCCAGAAAGTTATGCTCTCTGTACTTTCGTGTGCTAAAAGCTCATAAAGGACTTTAAAGCAACCAATTATCTGTTTGCCAGAAGTCGGTCCATAATTGTGGAATTGTCTACTGCTCCTCTCAGGCTTCTAGAATTAGCAAACATGAAGATGACTACAGTATTTTCTAAAGCAAACATTACGCAGTCAGCAAGCTAGGGAGCATGACATATGACTACTTACGATTGATAAATTAATTATTAATTCAAATATTATTTTACGTATTCCATTTGCTGTCCCAGCATACCAAGATGTGCAAATCTGTGGGCGGTTACTTTTTCATTTAAAGTAAACATAAGACAATCAGCAATCTAGGGGTCATGAAACGTAATATCACGCAAAGTACACAAATCTGAGAACATCGAAATGTATCTACAGATTTCTGAATATATGTCAGAAATAAATCGATACTTTCCAAATTTTGCCGATTTTCTGTCTTCTGAATTGTGTATCACAAGCCATAGACAACATAATAAGAACATGAATATGTACCATAACAACAGCCTACATAATTTGTAGACGTTTAGGGGACGCATATTGCAAAAAATCAATAACACTTACGTAACACAAGTGACAAAAAATGTTCATTGAGTAAATATGCATGCATTAGTACAATAAACAAAACATATTTTAAGTAGTTACTCTATACCAGCCAATATGGTTTGCGAAATCGCACTTTCTCAATGTAATAAATTGCAAAAACACATAAACAATGTTTGTTTCCAGGAAGAATTATTGTAAAGGGACGACACGTTCACTTACTTTTTGATGTGGCGATACGTTAACAATTTGCGTAAAATTAATTGATACAAAATAATTTGATGGAAATCATTATTACCCAGAGACATTTACATTATGATCAGTACACAATTTACATCAGATGTGTCAAACTTGTTATACTTCAAGACCATTTCATACTTATCTTAGTGTAAACTAATAATTTGTTTTAATCTTAGCATTCAATCTCAAAATACGTACTTAAGCGATGTTATCCCAGTATCATAACTGCTCCATATTCCATATTACGGTAATTGCCGTTTATATGTGTCTGTATAATTTGCTTAGGGATATTATAACAATAACATGTCAACAAAGTTAAAAAGAACTCAGTGAATATAAATTGTCAATCCTATCAGATATCAAGACAAAGATTTTAGATAAGATACAGTCAGAACAGAAGATAGCAACAACTTTCAGTTAATATTGTTCAGTAACTTCTATCAACTGATGATGCAGTTTCAGTTTTAGAGATTAGGGTCACCGAGTGAGGGGCATAAGGGTGACAGGATTCAATGGAATTAAGCACGAAACAGCAGTGTCCCAAAGAAAACAATTGAAGCACCACTGTAACTAGGGCTGTTATATATACCACCTACTTTCACAGTCCGTAAACTGAGTTTTGAGGGCAGGAAAATGCTAGAATTGGACGAGGATCGCTTTGGTATCAGCGTTTTCAACGTTCTGGTCCTAACCAGAATATTAGTGTTACAGACCTATTCTTCACATGCAAACCCATGATTAAAGGCAGGATATTTTAGCTGAAGATTTGTCGATAAATAGTAATTAACTTAACGAAAGAATTGTGGCTTTGTCAGTCCAAGGAGTCCTGCCGACTGCGTATGGGATTAAGAAACTGAAAAGCGGCCAAGATCCAAGAGAAAGACAGTAGAACCAGAAATAGACAGACAGATGGGTGGAATCCGGTTGGGCCAAATGAGAGTTTCCGAATTAGTGGAAAGGTTCAAAGAAAGTTAATCGAGTATTGTTTCTGCTGCGCGCTCTGGGCGCCGTGATTTGAATTTGAGGGGCAGATCAATGATCATCATACAGGACAGTGGAGGGGTCAGTACTGGTGAAAATGTATCTAAAATGAGAAGCTATGGACAGAAGCAAATAGCCCAATCTTAAATTTTCATCCTGGTGGAATCAGGAAACTTGTGAACTGTTTAGCCAAATAAATTGAAAAACAAGGCAAATATGTGGGAAAATAAAGTAAGTCTACTACATGGGCATTCATCAGAACTTAAACCTAATTGCAATTGCTCTAACGTTTACATAGCACAAAGGTACGCTGGAACGTCTTTAAATCCCACCCATACTAATCTCCATCTAAGTTTCACGTTTCCTTTGTAATGGCAATAGAGTGATTAGGTCTATGTCAGACGTTCAGTCTTGTTATAATCTTTTCAGTGAAACGACTACTGTAATGTGAATTTTAATTTTACGCTTAAATGAATTACAAATAAAGAAGATGCCTGTGACGTCATGCCAGTGTATTCAAATGACTTTGCAAGCAGAAGTACATATTTACGTGGAACAGCTGTGTTCATATTGCGTAAGTTTAATGTGTCCTACACATCTGACGTTTTTAGAAATGGTCAAACTCACCCCACTGTGACGACCTTGAGACAGCCTACATTGGAATCGGACGTTTTCTGAAGGTTGCCAGAACCGCGCCTTTCCTTACTACTAGCACGAGTGTCGCTTTTAACCGCATGCAAACTGTTACTCTACGTTTGTTCCTCTTCTGGATCTTGACTCTTGAACTGGCCGGATTTTATAGCATATTTTGTAAGTTCTGCATAAACTGGAAAGTTAATATAGAATCACCATGTAATAAGAACGATCCGCTTGGTCACCACAGCTAATATATTAGTGAAGAAATAATAAGTTTACTATAGACATTTAGCTCTGAACATCATAGTCGAGCGGTTTGTTTTCGGAGAGTCCCGCAGCCAACTTTTGGCCCACAGATCGAACATCGAGCCATATGTATTTTTCGCGGTTCTAATCAGCACCTTCAGCAAACTGTGGGAGCAGTACCGCAAAACCAGTCTCTTCCTTCAGTGTTCTTTTCAATTCATATTTCAAAACAGCCCATTTGGCGCTACATAGTCCACACTGTCCACAGGGCGTGAATATAATCATTCAGTTGTAAAGGACAATACATCCGGGGTCCTTTCTCATAGGCCCATGTCTATTGCGAAGTTTATTTGTAAGAATCTCTTGAGAAACTTACTGAACAACATAAAGTCTTTATTATCCATGATAGTTGCAGCTTGGGGGGACGAGGTTCATGCACAGCCGTGAAATGACTGCGATCTTTCTGTTCCCCACAATGTTCACCCTCTCCTGGAACTGTTTCCTCGAATGTGACACACCGATCCTCGAGCTGACCAATCACCTTCACCCAATGTGTAGATGTACACCTGGATGCACTGCTTACGTCTTCACCGAAATGTACTTCGAAGCAGAACCAATTCTATCTCAGCCAATATCATGCGGGTCAGTTTACAAATATATTTGCAGCTGATGCTATTCACTCTTATGGAACTGGAACAGGTCTTTTCATCACCACAGGTCCACAAAAGTCCGCCATTCGTTTCTCGGTCTTTACATTTCATCTTGTCCAAACTTCGTCATCGTGATTAGGGAGCGAACGAGTTTTCGCTTCAGTGAATAGCGAGAACATCTCCAGTAGGAACCAAGGTACCAACTATCCTGACTGAAATTTCCCATCCGGAGGAACTTGGAGGCTACAATAAATTTATCTTTATTCTATTACGTCACCACAATTGGTAGTATGGGAACATCAGATATTTCGTTGTTTCTTACAAGGTGTTTCGGCTCATTAGGCACCATAAAGTATCTGACTTTTTTACATTCACCCTGTATTCGTCTACTAGTGGTACTCCTAGATTGGCCACTGTTTATGTACTGTAATATTATTTTTTAGTAGTATCTAATGCCATTTGTACATATAAAAAGTTGTATGCACCTCTTAGATTAAATATTAATTGTTAAAATGTTAAATCTTCATAATTAAACGTATATAAAATGTGTTCTTATGTGTTTGTCTGGATGTAGTAGTTGTGTGTAGACGTGTCTCTTCTACCGATCTATTTCTTTCTTGTATTCTTATTGGTCTTTTATCGATGTTTTGTAGTATGATTTTGTTGGTCTGTATGTATATAATTGCGTTTTCCCTTGTTGCGTTCCTTGCATTTGAGAGAAGTGTTGTGTCTTGTATGTGATGGTCATGAAACACTAGATTCCTATTAAATACTTTTAGATTTAGCGGGAATGCAGGGGGTCAGATGGGACGGAGGTGGAACCGAACCAGCAGGCGAATATACATGTTTCTGTGGAAAGGGGAATGAAAGTCATGAATTAGGTACAGGTTTTATCGTACATAAGGGAATCGTATCAGCAGTTAACAGGGTAGAGTTCGTTAGAGATAGGATATCATATATAATACTAAAAGGTCGCTGGTGTGATATCATTATTATGAATTTTCACGGCCCAACAGAAGACAAAATTAATGACATAAAGAACAGGTTCTATGAAGAACTAGAACATGTATTTGATAAATTCCCGAAGGACCCTCTGAATATTTTGTTAGGAGATTTCAATGCCAAAATAGGGAAGGAAGACATTTTCAAACCAACGATTGGGAATGAGAGTTTGCATGAAATTAGTAATGATAATGGAGTTAGAGCAGTAAATTTGCTACGTCATAAAATTTTACTGTCAAAAGTACAATGTTCCCACATCGTAATATCCATAAATTTACTTGGACATCTCCTGATGGGAAGATACTCAATCAAATAGACCACGTTTTGACAGATAGGAGGCGGCACTCAAGTATACTTGATGACTGATCATTCAGGGGAGCAGACTGTGATACTGACAACTACTTGGTGGTGGCAAAATTTAGGGAAAGACTGGCAGTGAGTAAGAAAACAACTCACAGATTTCATATGGAGAGGTTCAATCTCAAGAAATTAAATGAGGTAGAGGGTAAAGAGCTGTATTGTGTTGAAATCTCAAATAGGTTCGCGGCTTTGGAAAATTTGGCACTGAGGTGGATGTTGATAAAGCCTGGGAAACTATTAGAGGGAATATCGAAATTTGTGCCAAGGAGAGGTTAGATTGTTATGAACTGAAGAAGTATAAGCCACGTTTCGATGAAAGATTCTCAAAATTGTTAGACCAAAGAAAGCAAGCCACATTGCAATGGTTGCAGGATCCAAGTGAGTTAAATGGGGAAGATCTCAACAATATAAGACGTGAAACCAGCAGGCATTTCAGTTATTGAATATACGTACAATACATTGGGTCAGTAAAATTAGGCAGACAGAAATCCATACAGCGGAGCCGTTAGTACTTGATCCTAGCCCCTTTGAGGTTGAAAGTACTCTCGCAACTTTGAAACGTTATAAATCGCCAAGTAGTGATCAAATTCCGGCAGAACTTCAAGCAGGAGGCGAAATATTACATTCCACAATTTGCCTTATCAGTGGAAAGAGTCTATTATTGTACCACTTCAAAGAAAGGTGATAAAACTGACTGTAGTAATTATCGGGGGATATCAATGTTATCAACTTCATACAAAATTTTATCCAATATTCTTCTCTCGAGTTTAAGTCCATATGTAGATGAAATTATTGGGGATCATCAGTGTGGGTTTCGACGTAACAGAACAACTGCTGATCAGATCTTTTGCATTCTTCAGATATTGAAGAAAAAATGGGAGTACAATGAGACAGTACATGAGCTATTTGTAGACTTCAAGAAAGCCTATGATTCAGTTAGGAGGGAAGTATTGTACAATATTCTGATAGAGTTTGGTATACCCATGAAACTAGTTAGGCTGATTAAAATATGTTTAAACGAAACGTATATTAAAGTCCGTATAGGTAAACATTTTTTCTGTAAATTTCCTATCCAGAATCATCTAAAACAAGAAGATGCTTTATCGTCACTTCTTTACAACTTTGCTTTAGAATATGCCATTAGGAAGGTCCAGGAAAACCAGGTGGGGCTTAAATTAAACGGGACACATCAGCTGTTGGTCTATGCCGATGACATGAATCTACTTGGTGATAATATAGATACCATAAAGAAAAACACATAAACTTTAATTGACATAAGTAAGGAGGTTGGTCTAGAAGTAAACACAGAGAATACTAATATTATATATATATATATATATACATACATACATACATAGAGAAAACCAACCCATACAGACATTTTAATACCGAACAGTTCATGTCACCCATATGAACATAAACTGTGATTTATAAGGTATCTGGTCAACCGATTACACACACATCCAATTATTAGATATTCAAAACAAACAGAAGAAAACACGATAAAAAATCCTTCAAAAATGGATACAGCACAAATCTGATTACGAAACCAATACCACATAAACAAAATATACAGGAAGATCCAAACCATCAAAAAACAAAATGTTCCAATTTTTGCATATTGCGGAAAAGAAGAAAAATAACTAAATTATTCAAAAACACGCAACTGTATGGGTGTGAACCTTTATCTCTGACATTAAGGGAGGAACACAGACTGAGGGTGTTGAGAATATTTGGACCGAAGAGGGATGAAGTGACAGGAGGTTCGAGAAAACTGCATAACGAGGAGCTTCATAACTTGTACTCTTCTCCAAGTATAATTAGAATGATCAAGTAAATGAGGGTGAGGTGGGCAGGGCATGTAGCACGAAAGGGGGAGATGAGGAATGCATATAGGATATTGGTGGGAAAGCCAGAAGGAAAGAGAAAACTGGAAAGGTCACGGCGTAGGTGGATGGAGAATATTAAAATGGATCTTAAAGAAATAGGATGGGATGGTATGGATTGGGTTGATCTGGCTCAGGATAGGGACCAGTGGAGGTCTGGGTTCCATAAAATGCTGCGAAATTCTTGAGCAGCTGCAGAATTGGCTGCTCCTCCAGAAGGGCTCAGCTCCATGAGTATGTAAATAAGGTTTATCCTACCAGATGAAATTCCGTGCTACACAATCCCAGAAGTTCATACAACGTTGTAAGAGAACCGAATGACCAACTATGACTGACGTGTTATGTTCTAGGCCCAGAGTTCGCCGCGAAGGGTAGCAGTTCCGGTGCTTGTCAAGGACGGGAAACCGTGTTCAGGAACCGGGGATGTTTCTGCCGGAGGTGGAGCTCGGTCAGGACTTGGTAGCGGTCAATCCCCACAGACTGCGGGCGCAGGGGTCACTCATTGCTCACACAGCCCTGCGAGTTCTGGGCTGACTCACCAACAACAGCAGCAGCAGCAGCACCAGCAACAGCAACAGCACCAACAGCAGCAGCAGCAGCAACAGTCAGCTTGCAGCAGTACGGCCAGCCTACTCAGCAATATGGCGTATCAGCGACAGAATCTCGCAGCTATGGGTATGCAACACCAGCACCAACAGACAGCTAACATGTGTTCGTCCTACCTCCCACTTCAAGGCCGGGCCTGGTAATGCATTTAGTGAGGCCCATCCTATGGTAACGGCATCTGTAAGGAACCCCAGAACCGTGACCGGAAACACTATCGTAACAATGTTAATGTGTCGAGTTGTCGACGCAGTTTCGTGAGATCGGATGACAATTGTGGATCCTGTGGTAATAGTGTCTCTGATTAATATCAGAATGGTGACGGAAACAGTATCCACCTGACGATGTCAAAGTAGCCAACTCGCTTCGTGAGGCGAATCATGCGGAAGTGGCCATTATACTGAGTATCACAAAATACTCTGATGTAAAGAACAGATCTATCAGGGTAGGGCCAATCGACTGTGATCAACCTAGGGAAGACCAGTGAAGGGGTTGAAAGATATTTGCATATTCTATAATAATGAAATCTCTTATGAATAAGTTACCAGAAAGTCGTCCGAACATTTTAAGTATCGCTATAGATCTATCGAATAGCAGATAATCGACTATAATAACGATATATAGCGATATCGACTGTGGTAATGATACCAATCTATGGGCAGTGAGCCAACTGAAGATATACCTCACGCTACTGACAGTGTCAAGTCAAACTCTGGCTAGTTGACTGTGCTTGTGTTATCAAATTGTGGATTTTGTTTGCTGATGTAAGGAAAAGGAGCAAGTAGACGGAATGTGATGTAAACCAATGATCTGATTAGCTGAAATACTGTGGTCACGGTGTCAAATTACCAGACATACTCAGAAACAGGTCTCGCTCTTAAGAGTATGGCACAGTATCTAATATGGGTTCATTCGATATAATGTCAACTTATCGATTTTCCTGATGAGGACTGTGCTATCATAAGAAAGCAAACAGACCAGAATAGACATAATAGCAATCATGAAATCATAGTCAGTCGAATGCGGCAATGATAAAACAAAAACACTGTGTAGTCAAACCTAACTGTAAGGAGCATGACTCAGTCCTGCGAAATGCATGGCTCAAGAAAACGTGTCTCAAGTACTTCTCTTGGATAGACTATAAGAACATATCATGTTCAGACGTCCTTACATCAAAACAATTAATCTTTTTTTTTTTTACAGATCCGTTAAACATTGCAAGATTTGTTCGTAACATTCGGTAATACACTCTCAGTTCAAGACACAGAAATATTTCTTGACCTTCAAGTCCGTCTTCCGCGTTCATTAACCTTTCAAGGCAAAGTGACAACTATATGCACCACATATTTTAACATTAGAAAACTGAATTTTGCCTACAGATTGGATGTTCATATGCTCTCATTACAATTCTCAGAAGAAGCAACGATTAATTCTAATACACAACATTTACAAGTTCACATTGTAATGGAGTTGTGGTGTGGTTTCTGAGAGGTAGGAACTAAACGTTTAATATAATTGAGACGAAATTCATGCTTCAAAGTGTTAAGTAATTTGTTATAAGCAAATTAAAAAACTCAGAGTAACATAATTATATTACAATTAATTATGAAACACAAAATTCAGTTATCAACATCGTAGTGTTTCCATCTTCTTATGATGCAGCAAGAAACAAAAGGCAAAATAATAATTTGAATCGTAATGCTATATGAATTTTACAGACTTAGGATAAACTTTGCCAATGGTAGTGTTGTGCAAATCCAAGGTCAAGTTCATTGACTAATATTAAGTATTTAGTTACGGAGGGACGAATCGCACAGTAATTATATCGGTCTGACAATAAAGTTCGCGAACTCGTCGTGGTAAAGTGCTACATATCTCATTGCTGAATATCACTGTGGTCGCTTTCAAAGTACTCCCCTAGGAAAAATTTGCACTGATGCCAGCGCCTAGTCCACCCTTCAAAACAATTTTGGAACTGATTTTGTGGAATGACCTTCAGAGCTGCAGTCATGTTACTCCCGATTACATCAATGTCACCAAAATACCGCCCTTTCAATATTTCCTTTAACTTCGGGAACAGAAAAGTCACTGGGGGCTAGATCCGGTGAATAGGGAGGACGTTCCAGCACAGTTATTTGTTTACCAGCTAAAGCAGCCTTTTCAGCACTTCCAAATAGTAAACCTGGTACGTCAACGTCATCAAACCATACTGAGGTTTGTGTCCACTGCTGCCACGGCAAGATCGCGAACTTTATTGTCAGTCCTCGCATACAGCACATCACAGAACAATACGTGTAAGATACGTGCAAGCAGTTGTGCTGCTCGAAATACAGAGGAAACCTTATATAATATTTATCGATTTGACTCTTTCGCTCGTTTAACGTCGAATTTCAATGATTAAAAGGGAACAGTGTCAGTGTTAAATTTCCTACCTCAGAGTTTTCATCACCTTGGCATTGAAATCCATTGTTCCCCCTTAGAAGTGAAATGTATTAAATCGCTTATGGTAAGCTAAAGTTCAGATCATTATAACCGTCAAATAAAACTGCAGTAACATTCAGTGTGGACTGCACTATAGCTCAAGAGGTTAGTCGCTGGCTTCCCACCGCGGCGGCTCGGGTTCGATCCCGGGTCTGGTCAAGTGGGATTTGTGGTGGACAAAGTGACACTGGGGCAGGTTTTCTCCAGGTTTTCCAACAATTGCTCCACAATCACCCTCACCTATCGTCTGGGGCTGGTACAATAGGCCAGAAGTGGCCGCAGTACAAGGGACTTAATTCCATTCCACTAAAAATAAAAAAATAAAAAAATAAAAATAAAAAAACATAGTGTGTGAACACTGTTCTGCAAAATGCAGTGTACTGTGATGAAGAGTGCAAGTAGGCCTGTATGTTACTGTAGATGTATTTGGCTGTTTTAGACTCTCGATTTTGAATTTGGCTATGAAACACAACACTGCGAAACTCAACCTTAAAATAAGAGTAATACAGTTCATTCATCAAATAATAAAACTGAACCCATCTATGCAAATTCAGCGATGAAATGTAACTCGTTAGCGGACGACTAATCGATTTAAATAGGTCTATGTGGATCTGGTAACAGAAAAATTCTATTCAATAGAATTTATGAAAATGTGATAAAAGACTCGTAATAAAATAAATCTTAAGTCTTAAAGGAAATTATTTCGTTGCACGGGAAAATGAGATCGACATATCAACATTCTGCGATGAATACGAATATATTGGTAAGAAGACTGGTCCATTTATGTAGAACTATATCAATCAAAGTCCACTCAATACAATTCACGATCAAATCGAGTCACTTAGCGAGAGCATTATATACGCATGAGTCGAATGGTCATATCGTAATATCAAGCGTAGGGCGATAGAAAACAAGTAGGCCTCCCCTGTTCCTATCAGATAGCAATTGTATTGAAAGAAGAAAACAAATTGGGCTCACAGCTCAGGGCTTTGATTTCCAGTATCATTGCAAGGCAAGCTTTAATTTATTTTCTGTTGTTAGTAGGTCAAATTCTCCATAAATATTACGTGACAAGTTTGAAAACCTGATGCTACATAGTATTGATACAAACAACATTATATAACCAACTTTAAAACAACTGCAGAAAAAAAACACTAACTCACTCATAAGTAAAACGCCTAACGCGCAGACATTCATTCTGTGTTTAAGAATTTAATGATTCCAAATGAAAATGATGTGATCTTCATTGAAATGCAGTAAGGACAGCAGTTCGCCTATTTAAAATCTGGCGCGCGTTGACGGTTGCATACCATGTTCAGGGTTACGTCCAAATCGAAGTAATTAATTATAATGTGCAATAAGAAATCAGTCTCATTATATTCGCATAAGTGAGAGATGAAGTAGGATATGAGATAAATTAACTGATAATCTAGGACCTTTCATAGTCTCCCGAAGCGGACTAATTAGTACTTTATTTTTTCCTTTCAGGGCACTAGCCTGAGCGATCTCAGCATAAAAAAGTAATAACCCCAAACCAAAAAAAAATATAATAAATAATATTCAATTTATTGAAAAAGAATTAATAAAATGCATTAAATTAAATTCAGGACACTATTTATGAACTGGCTGAAATATCAGATGCAAAAAACTCGGGATTACTGATCTTTTGGACTTCGTCATCTGATATTATAAAGAACACAGTTTTTTGGAAACTGGATCTATTTCTGTCATCAGGGAAAATGATGGGAAGCAACTACCCTGAGGGAACTCTAAGAAAAATTAACCTCAATCACTGGATGAATATTAAAATATGGACAAAGTCCAAATGATCATTAATTCCAGCTGATCTATATATCATTGTCAGAAATATTTAGAACTGAAATAAGTTGAATATTCACTCAGATACGTAAAAGAGACTTGTGCTGAACAATACAGATAATAATAATAATAATAACAATAATAATAACAATAATTATAGAAATAGAAATAGGATGGTAACAAATATTTTAAGAGCCAGGTTCATTAAATCTGAGTTGACGCAACGTATCGTAACGTAACGAAACGTAAGAAATCAAGCATGCAATATGCATGAAACATGCAGATGTGAGCTAGGCGGTCAGGCGGTTGTGGGAAATCGGGTGAAGGGTTAGAATTTCACATTTCTGAAGCGTGTGAATCTAAGGAAGTAACTTATAAAATGAAGGAGGCTTACTGAAATGTCAAGTTAATGACGAATAGTATGACACTTCCTTCTTCTTGAAGTCATGGGATTTCTACAGCTATAGATCCTGTTTCGTCAACTGTCACCCAATAACTGGTGATTCCATCCCGTTCTGGGACGACCTCTATTTACTTTGCCACTGGGATTGTAACACAGGGCTAACTTTTATGTAACTTAATTTCATATTTATTTCCACGTCCCCAGCTGGAATTCTCCAGCGTGAGACTTGTTCGCCCGACACGTTAATGAATCTGGGGAAATGAAGATTTAATTACAAGAAACTCTGTCCATGGCAGCGTTATGTACCTGATATCCTGTAAGGTTTCTCAGAGTTTATGTATAGGCTCTTGGTTTTAATAAGTGACATCCATAAATTTAAAATACTGTATGCCGGACATAGTTAAACAAAGCGTCGTTTGAAATTAATGTCACGTTTTTAAAAATATGGCTATAAGCGGGGGCGAATAACTGTTGACGTTTCAAGCGTGAATCTTTTTGACTACGATATGTTAGAAGCTGTTAAGAATTTTGGCTAAGGTGAACAAATCACACAGCGATTGACTAGGGCCACTGTCATACATCATTTAAAAGATGTGCTTATTACTGAAATGTGTCGCAATCTATTCCACTTCCAATTTAAGCTTTAGAGTCGGGGCATTTCGGTAAGACTAGTCCTTACATGTGTGATGATAATGATGAAGATGTATTTATTCACGTCTGAGGCGTTACTAGGAACCAAAGGCCGCGCCATAGCTTAAGCGATTAGTCGCTGGCTTCACGCCGCGGCGGCCCGTGTTAGAACCCGGATCTGGTGAAGTGGGATTTGTAGTGGACAAAGTAGTGCTGGGGCAGGTTTCGGTTTCCCCTGCCAATCTTCATTCCATCAAATTATCCATCATCATAATCACCCGGGACAGGTACAATAGGCCAATCGGTGGCCGACGTGCGGAATGAACCCAGATGGACTCCACCCCCCACCATGCGAATTAAAAAAATAATTACTGGGAACCAACTGACGTGTAATAGAAAATACATAATTTTGTGATGGATGCAGACCGAATACCAGTTGCAATACCGAAACTATGCCTCTCTCCTTAGAGTATATCTACTCTCTCATTAAAGTTTCCGCTTCTTCACTGTTGAGGGCAGCAGTAGCGTAGTTGCTTGAGGCATTATGATACAAGCCGGAAGGTCGAGGGTTCGAATTCCGATGAGGTCATTGGATTCTTTCAATTGACCCTATCCTTCCAGCTGCACTATGACCCTGGGGTCGACTCAGCCTCTAACAGAAATGAACATTACGAAGCTTCCTAGGGGTAAAGGGCGTCCGGCGCGTAATGCTGACAATATCACCCCCACCTTTGAGCCGATTTTCTACTAGATGTTGGAGCCTCGACGTCTATGGGGCCTATGGGGCTTCATAGCCTATTACAGGAATAGCTTTACTTTTATCTTTACCTTCTTTATCATTTCGTATTTTATTTCAAAAGCAGTCACTGTTAGTGTCTCATGACGGCAACATTAAAAAGTCATTCGTATTTCGCTAGGGTTGCCTGACAATTCGGCACAAAATAAACTGAAGTATTCGGCATTGATGTGATGTTAACAACAGTTTTTTTCCTCTTTTTTTTCTTGGCACTATAGCCCCAGTGGGCCTAGGCCTACCTCCATGAACTTCTCCGTTCACTTCGGTTTTTCTAGATCTTACACGTTCGGTAGGACTCCTTGGGCGGGTGATCAGCTCGTCGCAAGACCTCTACCTGTACACAAACACAGAAAAACGCCAACACACAAACTAAACATCGATGCCCTGAGTAGGATTCGAACCCACGATCCCGGTTTCCAAGCGAGCGAAGACAGTGCATGCCTTAGACCGCTCGGCTACCTTGACCGGCAGTTTCTCTTATTTTTACCAAAGCAAAATGATAGCATATTTAATGGGGTTGCTTCCAGTAGTGCCACACAGTTGTTCGTATTTATTACAGTTAGGAGAAAGAAATTGTGCTTCAAATCAAGTTTCAGATTGCGTTTACACACATCCATTGTTTTCAAGGGAAGATCTGTCATGAAAGACAAACAAAACAATGCCTCCTGGAAAGACTACTTATATAGTAATGTAAAGTAAAGGTATCCCTATACCAGGCCGTGAAGGCCCATAGGGTTGTGAGACGTTGAGGGTCCCACATTATGTAGACAATTTGCCGCGCTTTACTCCCCAGGAAAATGATTTAATTAATTCCTGGTACTCATTTCTGTTAGAGGCTGAGTAAACCCCAGGGCCTAGTGTGGCTGGAAGAATTAGGTCAACTGAAAAAAATCCAATGACCTCATCGGAACTTAAACCCGCGTCCTTCCGGCTTGTAGCGTAGCCCCTCAACCACTACGCTATCGCGTGCCCCCTACTTACGAGTATATAGTAAAACGATATAATTAATTTCATATTTTTCCTCTTCGAACCAGAAAACTTGTGTCCCTGTGTTGCAAATATTTAGGCTTACTTAATCGAAATGTTAGTCAAGATGTGTGAGGTGTACTGGTCTCTGCTGGAGAAACCCAATGAAAGGTTAACAATATATTGTAAAGGTAAAGTACAGATTAAATGTAAGAGAATACCGAGTCAGTATTTGTCAATGCAAAAGAAAGTTCTTAAAATGTGTCTGTTGTAAACTTAACAAAACCGAGTCAGGTGGTACATTAAGAGGGTAAAATCCATGCCTACGTTTCGATTGTATGAATAATTTATTATGAGCACCGGGAAATCTCGAACCCTATCGTCGATATTATTTGAATTATAAATTGCTATTCTTCCTCTGTAGTGTAAAATACGTTTTAAGAAGCGCCGTATTATACGTTTTACACACTGAATGGAACTAGCTTAACACAAACTGATTCTGGAGCGGTATGTTTGGGAAGCCTCAGGAAGATAAAAGTAAGAAATCGATAAAGTAAGCCTCTAGATCAGCATCATCTCCAATAAAATCTCAAAAAGAACATTTCAGATAGTTCTTTCACAACATTTTTGCTGGGAATAGTGTGACGGATTATTTACATTGGCAGATGTGCCTGTAATTACAACATGAACAGCATGAGAATTACATAAGTTCTGTTGTAATAGGCAAACTGGGCCTATCGTAAATATTCTCTGAAAGAACAGGGCCTATTCCAATTCCGTACGTGTTCCCTACAGACAGTGAAGTTTGCACTTCAACTTCAGTTTTTCTGCTCACAACAAAAGAGGCTACTTTTGTATTGGGCTAATTCGTCAGAAGTTAATATACTGTTTTGTGTTTTTATAAACGTGTTAATAAACATAGAGATGAACGTGGATCTGTGTAGGAAAATACGATGCTCGTAAAATTCGTTGTTTGAAATAAAGCCGCTGCCCGTTGTGTAATCTGATAGTATCTGCCCATCAGATTTCACCCACAGGAGCCTATTTAATGCTTCATGAGAGGATGTTTAAATTCAGGGCCCATATTTCTGCGGTTAAAAACCATGAAAGTATAAATCTGTACGTATCTGTATGACCCCACAAACGAGGGGTTCATGCTCCCTCGAAAAAAATGAATGAAATAAAAAACGAAGGCGACTCATTGCGTTTTATGTGTGGAAATCTTATAAGAAATTAGCTAAGCTACAAAGTCGGGTACTATATGACAGTGACAAACTCTTTCAACTGCTGTGCGCGATTGTAGATCTGACTGAGCGGTATGGGATTTAAGGTTTCCGTGGAGACGGGAATTTCGATTGTAGTCCAACAACAGAACGCTTGACTGAACATAGAATTAACTACTCTTGTCCACAAAGAGTTTGCACCTCGCTGTTCTGAAAATGTACAGATAACTTATTCCTGCTTCTTAATCCAGGACCCAGCAAAATCAGAGTCAGAATTGACTGCAATGTCCATATTTGATTGAGGCAGTGCTTGAAAGTTTAACTGAAGATTAATGACAGTACAACGAACTTTGTAAAGGCACCTGCTCTTTACTGCAAGGCGCAGATTAAAATGACGGGACGTACTTCTTGTCCTACGCATGTTTATTGGATATTTGAATCAGGCAAGTAAGATAAATCAGATAGATTTAGTATAAATTTGATTTCTTTGTCTAAAATGTGACTGATTGATCAACTTTACTTCTAGACAGTCCTCAGCACATAATTTTCACAGAGTACTAAGACCCTGCCATTAGAACGAGTTACTTACATGGCTAAGGGGTACTCTTAATGACACGCGTACGAAGAAGATTTTACCAAGCGACGATGGAAAATCTGAACTTCTGTATGGATGTTTTAAGTAAAAAGAGATTATATTTTAAAAGTAAACAGGACGGTCGTAGTACTCAAAACTCCTAAACGTGCTGTCGGGTACTATAATTCAATGTTTTAAAATGCACACCGTACCAAACGTTAAACTAAATCTTAGCGTAAAATATATTATGGTAATTGCAAGGGCAATTCGCGCAAACGTAGGCCTAGGTTATAAGTCTTATTAATCTCAGGCAGCTTTAGAAACATCGGATTATTCGAATTATTTGGCTCAGCAGGGAGGGAAGCTGTTATAAGAAGCGACCATTTTCTGGGCGGGACGTGGTTTGCAGTTCTGAGCAGCAGGCCTGTTGTCGCCCGTTCCTTGCTGATGATGTCATGAGAAAGTGTAGAAATATGTCATTACAAAAAATGAATGAAGAGTAGACAGTAAGTCTCTTGTCTAAAGAATTTCAAGGTGGTGATTTATGCTGCAATTGAATATACTTGTGATGTGAGAGTGAATGGTGATATAGAACTAAATTCCACAGAATTTGCATTGTTCCCCATTTAAATGGTACGTACTGGTTTCGAACAAGTGTTGTACATATTACTACTATAATAGGCATCTTAGTACGGGAATAATTGCGTACATTTTTTTGGGACACTCTGTATAATAAAAATAATACAGTTTCATCGACTTCTTATAAATAAAAGACATTTTAAAAGCGAATTCGGGGTATTTGTACAAATTCACGTGATTATTTAACTTTTGTCATTTTTAATAAATGAATATTATAATTATCATCTGAATGTTCAGGTGAGATGAAAAACAAAAATTTTAATAGTTAACACTTAGAAGAGATACACAAGTCCTGTCAAATATTTCTTCATTTGTTAATATATTCTGTGTTTCATTTTTGTCATTTGTAAAAGTGTAAATATACAAGAAATAGGAAACTGAAAAAAGACTCCTTTCTGTATTAGTCTTGCCATCTGATGAGCACTAACTAGGACCCTACTTCCTTACAGGTAAATCCCAGTCCCTCATTACCTAATGCTTTCATTATCCATAAATACTGGTCTACCATATTTGATAAATATTTTATACTTCTAAGGTGGGCATATGATTTTAGGATCTTACTGTATTTCTCTGAATTGTGACTTTTTACTGTATTTCGCTCCAGGGTGACCACGGGTTAAGCAATCGGGGTTGATTGAAAGAAAGAGGAGCAGTTTTCTCTTTACTGTTACGTCGAGAACCGTTCAGACTTCATCCAGTTCCCATCCAGCAGTGATCTGCAGAGGTCGGACCGCGACACATTGGCAACTACTGCCGAGTTTAGGAGTACGTGGAGCTCTAACTCTAAATCTTCTGTACAACGTAATGTTGCGGTGACGCGAAAAGGGAGACTTTAGAGAATCAGTGTGTTTAACGATATAGGATTTGAGGTTATTTCAGCAGTGGTTATGAAGGGTTATATCCCAGAAAACAGAATTATTTTTGGTTAACGATGTGTCAGAATTTGTTTAACTCTCGAGATAAACTTTCTTATGATTATTCAGAACAGTTCAACTTTTTAAGCCCACTTGCTTTAACATACTGAACTCTGTATTTATGTGTTTGAAATGATTTTCGTTATAAACATTGTTATTTCAATAAACAGCATTAACTGGTAGATGCTCGTAAGGGAGACGTAATATGTTCCCTGTGAGGTATGAATTGAATTTGTATATATTACTGAAGGAACAGTCAGTCCTTAAAGGGTTAAATTAGTATTATGCAACCTATGGAACACGCCCCATTGTGTACTTATTAGATTATTTAATTTTGCCTTATCACTTGTACGGTGGACAGTCGACAGGGGATACAAATGTGTGGTAATGAGAGGAAACCGCAATAAAACGTTTTAAGCACGACTATATCTTTTGGAATAAGCTGTCCTAGCATCAAGACTAATCAGCCACGAAAACTCGCAACAATACACTTAAAAGTTTTACGTAGGCCTATTCACACAGAAATACAGGTTCAACTGATTTTCGAAGGAATAAGTTGGGGTAGGAGTAAAATTACTGGTTTGTACGCCTGTTCTGTAAGTAAGGAGCTCAATCTACCGACGTAATATTAAGAGCAATTCTCTTTCTCTCCAGGTGAATATGAATATAATTATACCATAAACGGTAGGCAACATTAATCTTTAAATTCGTTTTAATGTGAAAAACATGTTGCTAAAGTCCATAGAACGACATTCGGTTAACGACAGAACTATAAGCAAATTATACAGAAGGCCATAAGCTAGTGACGAGAAGTCCCAACCTGTTATTCAGCAACACAGGGTAAACGCGCAAGAACAGAGGATCGCAGACGATAATACAATATGAAAGGAAACTGAAAATGTCTTACACACTGTCATCTCCTCAACGAAGAAGCCTAAAACAAGAAGGCGCTCTGTGTTCTGGAGAGTCCATCCGTAAGTTAAAATAGCCAGGGATGTGCAAAAGTAGCCCCGTGTACCTGATCTGGCGTGTCAACACTTTCACACCGGAATGAAAAAAAAACACTTTTAGGCGTCACTTTGTTTTGTCGAGTCCAAACGATCGTTGACTGCAATAATTATGTATCCTTAAGTTTCTCTAGGTTTATGTAGAAATCTGTGACGTGAATTGAACATTTACAGATTTACATGGATAAAATTGTGTAGCCCGGGGGAATTCCGGGTAGGTCTACTTCAGCTGGTTACAGGGCCTGCCAACCAAAACAATTCCTCGTAGCCACGTTAGATGCTGAAGTCGTGCCTGTGGGTCTTAACTATGCTTCGTTCAAACTGTGTATGGACTGGACATACACACACGCTGAGAGATAGGCGATCAAGCTAGGCATTTTCTTTAGCTGTGCTTCACGGCTGCCTAGAGCGGAAGAGAAGGCAATCAGAATCAGTAAAATGATACAGTAGACCTAAACACGACGACATTAATATTTTAATGTTATCATGAATGTGACTAGTGGATAATTGCGACTGGGGGCGTTACGAATGTTACAGCCGTCGGCTCATTGTGAACTAATCCGCCGCCATGTCGACCCCAACGCTTTCTCAGTGCTTATATCCACTTTACGTACACACACATTGCATAGAGTACACATAGCTACTCTTTACATGTAGAATTAGAATAAAGAATTTGGACGCTGTGCAATGATGATTTGTCTACTTCCCAGACAATTTCTCACCAAGTTGAAAACAATCACTCGAAATAAAACAGGCTGCATTCTTGTTACTGTGTACCTAAATGCTACATATATACAAACGCACATATAGGACAATACACACGTTATGCTCATTAGCGTATGAGCTAAATGACTGAGTTAGTAAAGAAAATGATTATGGAGACCGCGCCATAGCTCAGGCGGTTACTCGCTGGCTTCCCCCCGCGGCGGCCTGGGTTCGAATCCGTGTCTGGTCATGTGGGCTTTGTGGTGAACAAAGTGGCGCAGGCGCAGGTTTTCTCCGAGTACTTCGGTTTCCCTTACGAATCCTCATTTTACAAATTGCTCAAAAATCATCATCAATATCTATCATCCGGGTCTGGTACAATAGGCCAGTAGTGGCCGCAGTACCAAGCGGAATCAGTCTCACCCCAATAATACAAAATTATTCTGGAACTCAGAGCGGAATTCGATCCGAGACTTGCCCTGTGTAGTACTGAGACTCTATTCCAATCCGTTCCGAGGACTCTTTCCGAGAGAACAAAACAGCCAGAGCGTCAAGGTGTTCACTCATTTCTACCTACTACCGAAAGCTAGAAAGCGTGGAACTTCACCTCCTCGGCCATACACAACTTCGCCTCTATAGGTATCAAGATTAAGCTCAAAAATATGAAACTTCATGAACAAAGGGAATCTGTACCTCACATAAAAACAGGAACAAATCACATTCAACCTTGTGTCATGGACTTTACTTTTCGTGTGATCACTCTTCAGCATTTGCAGCTGAAAAAAAGCTTTTGATAATTTTGGTGACATTAATTATAAAAGCAAAGTTTCATATGGAATATTTCGCTTTTACACAGCCTTTCTTCATTAAAGAAATTAAGAGGAACTGTTTGGTTTTCACTTAATGGGCAGTTACTCAAATGAAGAAGACTTCTATATTAATTTGTCTCTGCCCATGTTTGTGTCCGGTCAACATCACGTACTCCGCCAAGTCGGAGCGCTGCGGGATGACGACAAATAAATGAAGGAGACCCATCACGAAAGGCCTTCGCCGGCCTTGGGATCAGTTTCAGCCTGTACAGACACAAGAAAATACTTCGAAGTATACGTAGTACAACTGTCGTGTGTTTCGGAGATGTACAGTCCTGGTATGTCAATCATAGGCCCATCACTTACAGACACGGCTATTAAAAACTAAACAAGCAAAGAAACATTATATTTATAAGACATCTTGAGCCGTTACTCCTCTCAGTACATGAATGTGTAGTCACGTAGACCAAGCGCATCAAGTTTAACTTGAGAATACAAAACATTGCCTCTACACCTTTCGGGAAGTGCTGGCCACCATCATACTGTCCACGTGTATGGGTGACTTATAAGACGGGGTTTAGATTGTATATTGGATTTACCGATCACTCCTTGTATAATCCCTCGTAATCATAATACATTACAATAGTTTACAGTAGATCTTTAGCCGAACCCTGGACTGGACTCTGAATCTACTACTGGCTTCTACTGTACTGCCGAACACTTCTTATAATCATTTTGTACTGAAAACACCGTCTTCTGTTGTCCAGAACGCGCGTCTACCAGTCCGTTACCTAGCAATTGATGTCCTTTTATTGTTGAGTGTTGTGTTTCTGAAATGTGTTTACCGACCCGTTGCCTAGCAATGGCTATACACATTACAATACTTTACACGTAAAATAAACGTGGGATGTCATAAAGGGATTTCTTCCATTAGAGAACACAAGTACAATATTCTTCTTCTTTCTTTCCTTGGCACTACAGCCCCAGTGGGCCTAGGCCTACTTCCATGAACTCCGTTCACTTCGGTTTTTCTAGATATTACACATACGGTAGGACTCCTTGGGCGAGTGATCAGCTCGTCGCAAGGCCTCTACCTGTAGACAGACACAGAAAAACGCACACAAACATCCATGCCCTGAGTGGGATTCGAACCCACGATCCCGGCTTCCGAGCTAGCGAAGACAGTGCATGCCTTAGACCGCTGGGCTACCGTGACCGGCCAAGTACAATATTACTGTAATTAATATAAGTTATGTTTGTTAAAACTGCCAAGATCCAAAAGGCTATAGAGCCATAGAAATAGAGAAAAATATTTGTTGAAATAGTAATTAGTCAGTATAAGTTAAACTTAATTAACGGTCTTGTTGTATGGGTACATGAATATGACGATGCCCCTATTTTTCTACCGCTGGTTACGTAGCACATCTTGTGTCCGTCTACGTGGTATCGTGCGTATTCTGGTGAAGCACGTGCAGTGTGGGAATGCGCCGTGGTGGACTCAAGATTCAAACATTATATGGATTAACAATTCAACTACGCTTATGACTAAAGTGTTATTAGGTTCATCAGGAAAATTTATGTAACTGTTCTGGTTTTTACTCTGATTAAACAAAAGAAAAAAAAAGAAAACTAGTTGAATCCTTCGCGCCCCAAATAACAATTAGAAAAAATTGTTAAATTTGATCGTCGTTTCGAACTTTCGCCCCTTCTTGCTAGCTGCTTTGAAAACCTATCTTGCAAATGGCCGCGGCATAGCTCAAGTGGTTCGTCGATTGATTCCCACCGCGGCGACCCGGGTTCGATCATGTGTCTGGTCAATTGGGATTTGTGGTGGACAAAGTGGCGCTGGGGCGGGTTTTCTCCGAGTACTTCGGTTTCCCCTGCCAATTTTCATTCCACCAAATTCTCCATCATCACAATCACCCAGGGCAGGTACAATAGACCAATCGGTGGCCGCCGTGCCGAGTGGACCCAGTTGGACACCAGCTCCCCCCCCCCACACTATGCGAATTAAAAAAATTATCTTGAAAATTTTGCGGGTTCTGTAACTTCTAAGTCCTTGAGGAGCGAATAAGTAAAACCTAGTTCCTCAGCCGGTCAACAAGTGTCTGAATAAAAGATTTCACTGTCGTGATCGCAAAGGGGCACGCGGTAGTGTAGTTGGTTCAGGCACTATGCTACAAGCGGGAAGGTCGCAGGCTCGAGTACCGATGAGGATTTTTTCAATTGTCCTAATGCTTCCAGCCCCACTATGGCCCTGGGGTCGACTCAGCCTCTAACAGAAATGAGTATCAGGAATCTTTCTGGGGGGTAAAGAGCGGCCGGAGCATAGGGCTGACAACCTTACCGCCACATGTGAGCCGACTGTCTAGATAATGTGGGATCTTCAACGTCTCACAACCCTATAGGCCTCCGTGACCTGTTACAGGGATAGCTTTACCATCATCGCAACTGCCCGCCAACGGTCCTTATCCTGAGCCAGATGAAACCAGTCACACCATGTTTCTTTCTGGTATTTCTTAGTAGGCCCATTATTCTACGGCTAGATCTCCCAGGTGGTCCCTTACCTTTTACGCGTAAAATTTTGTACGCATATAGATTTTTTATTTCTCAAACACGTGCTGCATACCTTGCCCAATTCATCTTCCAAAATTTAATCACCCTGACGTGATGTTTGTTTGGTGAGTTATTTCAGTACTGTTTCAGCATTGCCAACTACAGTCAGACCCATAGCAGAGAACAACTGATGATGCCGGAAACAGTAGTGGCCTATTTGAGGCTATGTCCCAATATCTGCCTGGATGGATTGAGGAAAGCCATTAGAAGCCTCAGTGAGGGAAGCCGGCGTTCCGACTACCGTATACAAGACTAGAACGCTACCGCTAGACCAACCTGTTCGGTAGGGTACTTTAACGATTTGGAGGAGAGTACAATTAATGTACTCTCATTATGCTCTTTCCTCTCTCTTTCAGGTCCTGGTATTTTCCTCGGCATTTCGACCTCTTCTTTGTCGTTAATTCTTAGTAAATGAGCACAGGGAAGAGATTACAACATATAAATAAGAAAGTCTGCACCCTTATCTTAAAGATGCTTTGGTCATATATTCCGATGGATTCGTTCTTAAGTTACTTAATAACATGGCCGCGCCACAGCTCAAGCGGTTAGTCGCTGGCTTCCCACCTCGGCGGCCCGGGTTAGATCCCGGGTGCGGTTAAGTGGGTTTGTGTTGGACAAAGTTACGCTGGAGCAAGTTTTCTTCGAGTACTTCGGTTTTCCTTGCCAATCTTCATTCCACCAATTGCTCCACATTCACCCTCTCCTATCATCTGGGACTGGTACAATAGGCCAGAAGTGGCCGCAGTACAAGGGACTTAGTCCCACCCCACTAGCAATAAAAAATACTTAATAACGCTGTTTTACCTGCAGGCTGTTCACGGTTTACAGTGTCGAATGATATGGGGAAATGATTATGAATGTACACTACACTTTTTTTTAAGTTTATTTGGGTAGAATGAGATCGAGTCCACTTGCTACGTTGGCCACTAACTGACCTATTGTACCAGCCGCGGATGATATGATGAGTGTAGGGCAGTCGGTGGAATCAGAATAAGCATGGGAAACCGAGGTACTAGAAGAAAACCTGCCCCAGTTCTACTTTGTCCACCACAAATCCCATGTGACCTGACCTGGACTCGAACTCGAACTGCCGAGGTAGGAAGCAGGCGACTAACCGCCTGGGTTATGGCACGGCCTATTTTCACCTTACATATCTTATAGGCCAACCGGCAAATTAAGTAAAGAAAAATAGAAGACCTGCCTTTGATTTACCTAAGAGTACTGGGTAAGTCTAGGTCTGAGTTGTGCCGAAAAGTGCTGAAGTTAACTTAATCTAAGAGTTGTTATCACGGTTCGTAAATCCAGTTACCGATGAAGTACTGTTTCGTGCAGTTGCTCAGAAAACAGCTGACCGTAAATTCTGAGGTAGCAGTGACTGAGTAGTTATATTGTACATTCATTGCTTTCAGAATTTGAAGTAACTTTTTCGATTAATCTTGTTTTTCTAATCGAAGGATTAATCCGTTAAGAGATATATAGCCCTATTCTGTAATTTGGTCAATGTAATTCTAGACCTGAAGGAACACATACCTGCAGGTTATCATTAGCCATTTAAAGCCTAGTTCATAACTTCATACACTTAAGCTCCATTTTAATATTATCTTTCCAAAGGCCTATATTGCTAGGACCCCCAAGTTCAATCTTCCCTCCAGGTTTAGGCCTGTAGGCTACATTTCTGTATTCGCTTTTCATCTTCTCGTTTGCATGTTCCGCTCAGATCGTCCTTAAGCTACTGGCCTTAACTATAAGTGGTTTCGGTTATCGGGACTAAGTCACGTCGAATGTTTCACGACGTTTCGACAAATTTTGCGGCTCCAATCTTCACGGTTAATTAATTTTGGAGGAGTATTGGGGTCTAATTCCCTGATGTTAAAGCGACCGGGGCGTGAAGCCGACCACTCACCTCCAACTAGTGCTGAGGTCAAGAAAATGTGGATCTATACATCCACTCCCCCATACGCTTCCATGGCATAATACTTAATTAAAAAGTAAATTTCTCCCTGCAACAGGCCTCTAAGGACCATAGGGCTGTGAGACATCGAGACTCCCACATTTTCTCTAGAGTCTAGACAATCCGCTTATAGATAGCGGTAAGGTTGTCAGCCTTATGCTCCGGCCGCCCTTTACCACCCAGGAAGATTTCTGGTACTCATTTCTGTTAGAGGCTGACTCGAACCCAGGGCCATAGGTGCGGCTGGAAGGATTAGGTAAATTTAAAAAATCCACCTCATCGGGGCTCGAAGCTGCAGCCTTCCGGCTTGTAGCATAGTGCCTCAACAAACTACTCTACCGCGTGCCCCCATAGTTACACGTAAGCACAGGGATACCTTTGCCTTGTATTGGGCAGTGTGTCGGAGGTGGAGCCGTCATGGGATGAAGGCGGCATCGTTGAGACATTTCTTCTCCGCCTCTTCTCAGGACCCTCTGGTTGCAGAACACTTTCCATTGCCTCTTCTCACTGACCACCGGGCGCTGCTTGCTGGTTAGCATCGCGCTCCTCACCTCTGCCACAGCGCTTAAATATGCGAGCTATAAACTTGCTTCCAGTCTAGAAACCCGAGATTGACGGCCGTGGGGATCCGTTGCGCAGACCACGCGGCAACCTCCGTCCGCAAAAAGTTGACACTAACTTCGCCGACAAGCGGCGGTCGCTCGGTCGGTATAGTTCGCTTGCGGACTACAGGCCACGAAGTTTTTCTAATACACTTTCAGGTCTGCTGAAATGGGAGGACCCCCATACTGGGTGCGGTCTAGTCCAGAAAGCTGAATTCATACATTAAGCTCAAAGTTTGGAACCCGAAGAACTAGGACCTTAATATCGGGCTCTTTGAAGAACATCATAAAATTCTGAAGGTCCTTATATGTAGATCTAATTTGGTTCGATTTCCTTTTACTTCGCCTTTCAGTTCGTGATTTTCTCATTCTTTGATTGACCAGATTTCATACTTGTGAGGTATGAACCGACTAACAATGGCGTTTTATAAGGTACCTTAATTGTATTGATACTATGATAGATCCGGCCGTTCTTAGGAAACGAACAGGTAAACACGTTCCTAAGCGTTCAAGAATAGACACCCATTGCTACGCAACGGTTCTAGTGATTCACTGTGCGCAGTTTAACTTTAACTGGTTGAAAGCTGATATCCACGGCAAAGAATCGTTCAAAGCACAGCAACGGCTAGAACGCAATAACTGTACTGCTGAAAGAGGTGACTTCTACACGGTTCGTCTAAATATATAGCTCTGTTATTAGCCTGTAACCACGCAAACTTTATTAACAATGTGAGTAATTTATTCTGTCATTGAAAGCAATATTGGGAAATGTATCCTTGTTGAGAACCTACGCAATAAAAACTTACTTTCCTTTTTAAGATACGTTTTATGAAAGGACTGCTACGATGCTAAGGGTATGAATCATCCTTTACTCAAAAACTTTATATACGTGAGCCCTTGGTTTCAGAATGCTACATCTTCATCCTGCACAGACTTTCAGTGTCCACAAAAGAAAGCTATCGCAGAAGGAGGGACTCTGACGTTTTATTTAGTTCTAGGAAATGCAGATTCTTGGTGAATAGTGAAGACGCGAGCGTGTGGCGACGGGATGAGGCAATGCTGAATGCTACAAGGAGTCTCGCGGTTTTTATCGCTTGTTGGGGCAAGTCATTACCAGCCTCTCAAGGCGTCATTAACATTCAAACGTCATTAGAACATGGCTCGTAGCGTCGCCATTACAAGTGGAGCTCTTTCTCTCGCTCTTTCTGCCTTCTCTCTTTCCTTGGTTCTTCTTGCTTTGTGCCTTTTGTTCACTTTTCGAGCTTTACCAGCAGCAAACTGTGACTGAGGTAAGAGCTACTGCGCATGTACATACCGCGACTGTAGCAGCGCCGTGTGTGGGCGGAGAACAACACTAATGAGGTGGAAAGAGACAGAGAAAAAAGAGAGGAACGAGGCTGTAATGGCGGATAGGGGGCGTGGCATGGAATGGTATGAGGGAATAACAATATTTGCTTTTGTTGCATTGTGTGTTGTGCATTAAGTGAATTTCAATATGAAATGTACGAGATACGTTCACATATAGATGGCTATCACCGAAATGGAATTTTCCATCATCAATGACACACACACACACATGTGATCTGTCCTCGGTGTTTGCGATAGGATAATTCTATTTATGTTACATTATTACATTTGTTTGACAAGTGTAGGCTTAATGAGAACAGTTTCTGGTGTGTTGTCATCTAGTGTACACAGAATTATTTACCCTAGCACGCCTAACTTGTATCGTCACCTGAATGCAAGACAAAATATTGTATTACGAAATAGCGCCAATGAATCCTTCGCCGATGTAGTAAAGTGTAAATATTACGGAAAGACTGTAGCAAATCAGAACTGCATTCAAGAAGAATTCAGTGCGAATTAGATTTAGTAAATGCTCGTTATCTCTGTTCTAGTATCTAAACAATTAAATATTAGAATAGAACATAAAATTAGGCCCATCATTACAAGCCTAGATTTGAAACTGGTTCTCCCGCAGCCTAGATGGAAAGTATTAAAGAAAGGGTTCCTGAGGAGAATACTTGGATCTATGAGAGATGAAGCTCATAGAAGGGCGGAGATAAGGTCTTAATTTTGAGCTTCATAATTTATACTTTTAACCAAATTTAATTTTTTCGACGACTCCACCAGCCCATTCAGGGCCCAGGCCTCTTATTCAGTTTCGTAATAATTTTTTCACAGACAGTAGGACTCCTTAGACGAGTGATCAGCCCGTCGCAAGGTCGCTACCTGCACATAGGACAACACAATCACAGAATAAACGCGGGCACGCACGCACACACACACACACACCAAACATCCATGCCTTGAGTGGGATTCGAACCCACGATCTCCGCAACCGAGCCAGCGAAGACAGTTCATGCTTTAGACCGCGCGGCTACTGTAACTGGCAAACAAACTTTATTGGCGTTACTAAATAAAGTAGGGTGAGTTGGGCGGAGCATGCAGAACGCATAAGAGATTTGAGATATGCATAGGAAATATCAGCTCGAAAACTGAAGAGAAGAGGCTAATTGAAGATCTAGACGCAGAGGGAGGACAGACATACTGCTGCACTTCGAAACGGATGAGAAAGTAATGGAGTTTGAGCGCGTGAACTGGACTCCTCAGGGGCAGGATAGGGTCCAGTGGCGTAATGATCTGTACCTCTAGTAAATGCTTCCGTATTGTCTCCTCTCCTAAATGAAATGACATGAGAGCCTCCTTGCTATTCTAGACAATTCTCCTGCATCACTTGACGCTCTATAACCCCTGCAGTTTTGAAACAGAGTTGTTAAGTAACCCACAAATCAATAATTCACACGGGCTGCCCGACGCCACCATGACATATTGGGGGACGGGGTGGAGGTATAGCTCCACTTTTTCTTAACCTCAGTACCAGAGGATATGAATGGTGAGCTTCACGTCCCAGTCACTTCACTCATGTGGCACGATTCATCGGTACCCACAGGATAGAAGGTTGAGTGGGACCCAGAGCTGGCCTGTATTTCTTTTTTCCTTGACCCTACAGCCCCAGTGGGCCTAGGCCTGCCTCTATGAACTTCTCTGTTCACTTCGGTTTTTCTAGATCTTACACATTCGGTAGGACTCCTTGGGCGGGTGATCTACCTATACACAAACAAAGAAAAACGCACACACACAAATTAAACATCCATGCCCTGAGTGGGATTCGAAACCACGATCCCGATTTCCAAGCGAGCGAAGACAGTACATGCCTTAGACCGCTCGGCTACCGTGACCGGCGCTGTTCTGGATACGGTGGAGAAAATAAACAAACAATTTTCCTTACCGGGAATCGAATCCTGATTCCTCTGTAGGCCAGGCAGTAGCCAGTCGCTATACAGGCTGAGATATTCCTGTTCTTACTTTGTCTTATATTTCAAATTTCACTAACGGGATTGTTACTGATTTAGGCCTGCAGGAGAGCTGCAACAGCTGGACACAGATACTCGATCAAATTCCATACACCCTCTGAAAGAGCTCTACGGATCTGTCACCTGAGAAATGCAGTAACACGATTACAGTCAACAGCATGGTGATTGCAGAGACCGTCACACTGCACATAATTAAAATTACTGTCCGGAGCAGTGGATACGAGTGGAATTCCACGCCACTGCCGAATGTCACGAGTGCCATGTTTGACGGTATTATCGATACAATTCACGTGTGCTACAAGCTCAAAGAAGTGCAAGTCACGGCCCAGTTCTGTGGGAAATTTATAGATTCGGCCACGACCTCTTGACTATGAAAAATCTGTGGCCCAATATACATATAATTTGTGAAGTCAGATTTTGTGAAGAATGAACCAAGTTGATCCGTGCTAGGATCATATTTTTTAATCTGATTTTTCGTGAAATTCTTGGTGATGGTGACGATTTCGGGATTGTGGCGCATAATGCATAAACTAGTGAGCGGGAAATTGTCGAGTTCTAAGATGTTTGAATAATTTGTATCAAAGTGTCTATTTTATTTAAGAACTTCGATGATACCAATTGGTGGTTTAAAATAGGGTCCTACATTTCATCCGAAGTGTAGGATTAATAAAGGGTTAATCAAAGGGGAAGGACAATAGATCAGTGATGGTCGCGGCGCAAGAGCCAGGTTGCTCTGACCCACCCTTACAAACACACACACACACACCTACATACGCACCAATTTGTGACAATATTTGCAATAAAATACAATGAAAGGAAATGAAAGCGAAAGAACTATGGCAATTCTGAAGACTTCTATATTCTGGAATATAATCCTGTGTATTCCGTTGAAAGCCAACTAATGTTTCGGAGGAACATTAAAAAAGAAATATTTACAGCTGCATTTATACTAAGATCTAACCTTGATAGAATAACATTGCACGTTTAGTGAAGCTGCTATCTAAAGGTACGCTATGAATTTTCTTCGGCAGGTTTGGGTGCTACTATATAAACTTGAGAACAAACTACCTTCCACTGCCATTTGCTACAGATATCATCTGCTTCTGCTCGTAACTACTACCAACTTTGCTGATATACATAAAGACAGAACAGCGCTGGCCTTTAAGTTCTGCAGCTCAGTCAGCATAGGGAAGGAAAATGAACTAGACGACCGGGGTTCGATTTCCGTCAGCGTAACAAGCTTCTCCACAGCTTCCAGACCGGCTTTGGGGTCAACCCAGCCTCCTATACAATGGCTACCAGATACTTTTTCCCTAGGGGTAAAGCGGCCGGGGAGTGAAGCTGACTATTCAGGTCCAACTGGTGCCAAGGTAAAGAATGGTGGAGCTATATTCCCATTCCCACATACCCACAACTTCATGGCGTGATACTTGTTTAATTAAACACAGGATAAATTTACGTTTACTTGTAAGGATACCTCTCTATGCCTCTATAGCCCTTGTGGATCTTGGCCGCTTTTTCAGTTTCTTAATCCTAAACACAGACGGCAGTACTCACTGGGCGGGGGATCAGCCCATCGCAAGGCCGCTACCTACACACAGAACAACACAAACACAAAATAAACGCATACAGACATCCATGCCTCGAGTGGGATTCGAATCCGGGGTCCCAGTGTTCGAGCGGGCGAAGAGAGTTCATGCATTAGACAGAGCGCTCACTCTGATCGGGTACTTGTAAGGATACAGGCCTGTATAAACTTTCGAAATTAGTGGTCACTGTCCAGATCGAACTCCGTAGCCACTCCCTAGGCCCATCTTTGTGGTGTAGTCTGTTTCGTAGTTTATTTAAGAAAACCTCCCTTCATGCGTAATCGATATAGCCTGCAATTGAATGCAGTGGATATGATTCCTGTTGGTGTAAGTCTGATCGGAGCATTTTGTTGTGGAACAGAACTTACTTTACGTGATGCATGCAGACGCATGTCTTTTCTTACTCGGTTTTAAATTTATGTTTTAGAGTGCAGATATGAACTGGAAGCACTCGTGCAGAATTCCTCTTTGACTTATACAAATCTCGCAGCTAATCTCCATTGCTAACATAAGCACTGCGAAGTATGTTAACAGCACCGCTCCCCCTCCCACCCCACTGCCACCGGTAGCTTATAAAATCGTTCGAGGGGAAGGGGAAGTATGAATTTGCTTACGTGTGCTCTCCTTCATAATCCCAACAGATTAAAGTAGAAATTTTGACATGGCATGTAGACTGTTTTCCATATAGCTCCTTAATAATCGCTTGGGAAAATCAACAAAGGATGTATTCTGTCCCCCTCAATTATATCATTCGCTCTGTGAAATTGCTTACTATTGAGGCAATATGAAGATTTCATTGTTATGATTTTGGCAGAATATGCTCCGTCATTAAGGACGGCTTACGTTTCTTTTATCCAGCAGGGAAATAGGGAGCCAGATATTCCCCCTTGGATGGAAAGCAAACCTCCCGTTAAGAGACGAGAGATACATGTAGGAAAGTCATATATGGCCAGGCCTACGAGAATGTCATGCTGTCCGTGTGTCCTTCGTTTCAACCTTTAAACCAGTCAACTGATTACAAACCATCCCAACGCTACTTCATACTATTTCTTTTCCTGCAGCTGATAATAACAGCGTAAATGACGCACGAATCTGCGAAGCGACACCAGCGACACCAGTGCACTCGGCATTGAGTGGAGTTATTCGAAAGTTGATCACAGTGACCGTGACGTCTAACTCATGAGCCGTCTTCGCCCTCTCGAACACTGAGTTCGTGGGTTCGAATCTCACTCGAGGCATGGATATCTGTGTGAGTTTATTCTGTGTTTGTGCTGTCCTGTGTGTAGGTAGCGGCCTTGCGATGGGCTGATCCCCCGTCCATGGAGTCCTAAAGTCTGTGAAAAGATTACGAAACTTAAGAAGAGGCCCGGGCCCAACAAAGGGCTGCAGAGCTATTGATGTATAAATGAAAGGTATTCGAAGGCCGATGACAGTTGTCGTGCGGTCGAAGGCATGATATGTCTTCACCCGCTCGAACACTGGGATCGTGGGATCGAATCCCATTCGAGGCATGGATGTCTGTGTGTGCGTTTGTTCTGTGTTTGTGTTGTTCTCTGTGTAGGTAGCGGCCTTGAGACGGGCTGATTCCTCGTCTAAGGAGTCCTACCTGCTGTGTATAGCCAAATTGCAAAAGGCTGTAAAGCTGTAGAAAGAGAAAGGGAGAGAGGTATTCGAAAAATAATGCGACATATCAACGCATTGTCAGACAACGGCTCGATAAACATCCCGCAATACGCGCACGTAACAATAGGACGAATGCTTTTTGCTCGTTGCTAGGCAACAGTAAGCGTGCCAGCAGACTGGCGAGATAGCTATCACGTGACTTTCTTTCTGTGTGGTCTGCGCTACGCAACAATAGAACTGTGTTTTATGTGTTGTCCGTGCTGCGGCTATGTAACACGAGTCCACTTGCAGTTAAAGAGAGTCCAGGAGGGTTCAGCAGTTGAAAGTACGAGGACGAGAATAGAGCGTGTCCTTAGTGAATCGTTAAGATTAATTCAGTACAGATTAGGACAGAGGAGTACATAGCGACTGAAGACGAAATAACAAGAACACTTCATAGTGATCTGAAGTGCTAGTTTCTGTGTTGAGATTCGTTGCTATGAGATGACGAAGGAAGACTGAGAATCATAGTGCGTTTGCAAAGGTAAACTGTAAATTGTGTAAATCAGCGATAGCGCTGTATTAATTGTTGTAGCTGAAGTGTTAATAAATCCAATCATCCGAAATAGAACCCGTTACTTTAATCACGCTTACGCCCCATATACGTGACAAAATGCAACTTTTATTAAAGTAAGAATTTGTAGAATGTAAAGAAGAAGAAGAAAAACGGCAGCTGCATAAAATACGTAGGCCTATTAAACTCTCGGTTTGATGATGGGAACTAAGGGAGCATTTGGCGTGGAATTCTATCATAAACATGCTTACATAATTTGTTTAAAATAATGGAGAAATCCGCCGGTCACCGTAGCCGAGCGCTCTAAGGCATGTAATGTCTTCGCTCGCTTAGAAACCGGGATCGTGGGTTCGAATCCCACTCAGGACATGGATGTTTAGTTTGTGTGTGTGCTTTTTTCTGTGTTTGTGTACAGGTAGAGGCCTTGCGACGAGCTGATCACCCGGCCAAGGAGTCCTACCGAATGTGTAAGATCTAGAAAAACCGAAGTGAACGGAGAAGTTCATGGAGGTAGGCCTAGGGCCACTTGGGCTGTAGTGCCAAGGAAAAAGAAATGGAGAAATCCGTATAACAGGGAGCTTCATAACTTTTATGAATCACTAAGTATTAGGCCTGTCAGGGTAATCAAACCGAGTCGAATAAGATGGGCAGGATATGTAGCACTTATATGAAAGTTGATGTGTATCTACATAGAATATTCTCCGGTGCAAAAACTGATGGAAGATACCTTTTGGGGATCTAGGAGCAACTTTGAATATAATATTAAAACTGACCTTGAAGAATGAGGACTGCATTCATCTATCTCAGGATAGGCTATATACATTAGCTATAGCTCCGAAGTTTCTGAAGCTCACAGGAAACATATTCAGTGAAGATTTCAATGTGTCCCTTAAAAGCAAAGTAATCCTTGTGCTTAGCTAATTAAGCACCACGCCATGAAGGCATATGGAAGAGTGGATGTATAGATCCCTTTTTATTTGACCTCGGCATTAGCTGGAGGAGAGTGGTCAGTTTCATGCCCCGGCCAATTTATCTCCAGGGAACCCCCCCCCCCTGGGTACCCATTTGATAGGAGGTTGGGTGGACCCCAGCGCAGGTCTAGGTGACGTGGAAAAAATTCTTGACCCTACCGGGACTCGAACTTCGACCCCTCGGTCTTTCAGCTCGTAGCCAGTCGCTATACTGACAGCGTTATCCCGACTCCTCTCTGTCTGTCCCTTAGGGGCTAACAACTTTTCCGCTAAGTTCTAACAGGCTTCATGCTTCTGTGTGTGTGCGTAAGCACGAGACAGAGAAAGAGAGAGAGAGGCCTATCCTATATGAGCTGCAGGCAAGACTAGACTCCGAAACGCATGTAAGTCTCAGACAGTCAACGATGCCCATAATTGTTGTAATGTAAAACAATCGCGTCTGTGTAGCTGTTAAATACGTTTCCGTTATATCGACGAACTTGCCGTTACGTAACAGTTTTCAGCGCTTTAAGAGATCGGGCATTGAAGAGAAAATGTGAACGCTTTAACGGAGCACCTGGAAGGGAGCCGACTCTCAGTGCTTGTCGTCCGGGTTCCCGGGAGAATCATGGACCTATAAGTTAATCACAGGAAAAAGTGATAACAATCCAGTCAGTGAGATTAGTCAAGCGGAATTATCATGTAGGCATAAAAAGTCATTGTCATAATCGTCATCATCATCTACTTCCAGATAGGCTTCTATTAGTCGTTCCGTCTCAAAGACCATTCCCTCATCGTCTTCTCTGACATTCAGCATTCCTTCGATTCGTCTCCTGGTTCGCGATTCTCAACTATTTGGGTCAGTTTTGAGCAGTCCGTTCTTAAGACGTGATTATGCATGAAACAGTATGGCACACGTAGATACGTTCGTTTCAGATTTAGTGTGTTCAGGATGTGCGTACTTAACGCCTACAAATCGATCATTTCAAGCAAATAAAATTGCTCATATACAAAATCCCGAAGTCAGAAACTATTTTATTTTTTTCCATTAAACAGGTACACACCATGTTAAAAAACGGATTTCATGACAGTATGAGTTTTACGCAGAAACTTCCTTCTAAAAGAAGTTATCGAAGGAAAGATAGAGAGGCGGATAGAAATGACAAGAAGACGAGGAAGAAGACGTAAGAAGATGCTGGATGACCTTGGGGACAGAAGAGGATACTGTCATTTGAAGGAGAAAGCTCTAGATCGCATTAAATGGAGGAATTGTTTTGGAAGAGACTGTGGACCTGTCGTCTTGACAGATTACTGATGATGATGATGATGATGATGATGATGATGATGATGATGATGATTATTTTTATGATTCTTAGAGGGAGGGGGACTAAGTCCACTTGGTACTGTGGCCACTATTGGCCTATTTACCGGCCCCAGACGACATGCGGTGGTGATTGTGGAGCAGTTGATGGAATGAAGATTGACAGGAGAAACCGAAGTACTCAGACAAAACCTGCCCCAGCGCCACTTTGTCCACCACAAACGTCATAAGACCAGACTTGGGCTCGAACCCGGGCCGCGGTGCTGGGAAGCCAGCGACTAACCGCCTGAGCTATGGCATGGTAACTTCATGGTGCATTTGTAGATCTTAACTTACAGTCTACTGTATTTCACGATATAAACCACTTTTCTATGATATGGCGATTTTGCGAAGAATTATATATTTCAAACAGTCTTCGTGGCTTTAGTTCACAAGCGAACTATACCGATTGAGCGACCGCCGCTTGCCAGCGAAGTTAGTGCCAACTTTTGGGGATAGAGGAGGGTGTCGCGTGGTAGGCGCAACAAATGCCCATGGTCGTTAATTTCCGTTTTCTTCGAGAGATGACATTTGAGTGAAGTAAATATTATATTTGAGCGATTCTACCCTTCGACCCAAAAATATATTTGCCCGAAAATTTTTATTTTACACCCCAAAACTAATCAAAACTGATTGATCAGTGTCTAGAATGAAACTGGTGAGCGAAAAGATGGAAACTGTGTATTCATTTTATGCATTATGCACAGAAAGAAATACTTTTTATTTATTTTTCTCATGGGTGAGACTGAGTCCATTTGGGACTGCGGTCACTGTTTGACCTATTGTACCAGCCCCAGAAAATAGATGATGATAACTGTGAATCATTCGTGTGAATGAGAATTGTCAGGGGAAACCAAAGTACTCGGAGAAAACCTGCCCCAATGCAACTTTGTCCACCACAAATCCCACATGACCTGACCCGTGTTCGAACCCAGTTGGCCGCGGAAAGGGAAACTTAGTACCTAGCCCGTTGGAGTGGTAACGGTCTAGACTTGTATCCGGAATATGCTAGGCTCTAACCTCGATCAGGACACCGGGCATTCCTGGGTTTGCTCACACCCGACATGCAAAAGCGAGGATTTCTCCTCACTACGCGAAAAGCGTTTCCCTTCATGAATCAACCTATCATTCAACGCTATGTAGCCTAGAAAAATATGAGATATAGCCTATACGAAGTCTCGGAAGTTCATTTTGCTCCAGTCTTCAAGGAGTGGATGTATAAATTCATTCAGTCGTAAATTAGGTACCAGATGGAGGTGAGTTGTCGCCTTTACATTCCGGCTCATTTATATCTGCACAAAGAACCCTCAGTATCTAATATATTGGCCCTAGAAATTCTCCAATCTTCCGCTTTATAGCAAATAACTATAGTGATTGAAATTAGCTTTTTATAAGGGGCCCAACTGAGGTGTCTTTCTGTCTCACTGAAGACGGAAATAGATCCAGTTTCCTAAAGGTCGTGTCCTCTATTACCTAAGATTCCGGACGCTGGAAGAAGTCCAAAACCCCAGTAATTCTGTGTGTCATCCATCATCGTCAGAACCCATTAGAATCTAAATAACTATAGGCCTACTTAAATTCTAGTCTTCAAGACTATAACACCTTGCAGTCTTTTTGCAGCTACTTACCAGACCACACGGCGCCGTAATCCTCAAGATCACAACCTAAAGAAAATGTCAAATCCCAGTCACAATATCACAAGGAGTCGAAGGCAAGATGCTCGCATTTGCTGTCTGAATTGGAATGTTACCGGGAAAGTTACATAGTGAACTATCGATGTATAGTTAATAATAACGTCTAGTCCACTAAGTGCAAATAGTTTCAGTGCGGTTTTCGTAATACAATAATTTACCTTTAAGTTAGGCAATTCCCTTGTATCTAGTTTTATTTGTAATGGAGTGTAGGGAACCTATACTCAGAATAAAATGTCATGAGTGGTAATGGTACTGTACTCAAACAGTATAAAGGGAGAGTCTAAGTAAATATTTACCGATACAATATTTTTGTAGTACAGTAGAAATATCACCCTATGTTGACCAGCAATCCTTCCCCCACACATGCCCTTCACTCACTTGATACACTGTGTCCAACTTCCTCGGAGTAACGCTAGTTCCATGACAAATTCAGTCAGTCTAGCTCTAGTGTTCCGAAAATGTGGCCCGCGAAACTATATGTGCGTGAGAAATGTGTCACGGTGTTCGCAAGGAAAAAAATGATTAAGTATAATGGCGCATTTTAAGACGAAGTCACAAAATGAGAAAATGGGTACAGATGGTCGTACTTAATTTTTTGTCTAAAAATGTGAGGCATATTTTATTTTTTATAATGAGGAGCTTCATAGTTTCCGATCCTCACAAAACATTGGTAAGTGTATGGATGATTAAATGTGGGGTTCGGATTGGCAATTGGATTTACATATCACCTAAAGGCTGTAACTACAATTAATTATAACACTGTTCCTGATTTTCACACTACAAAGTATTCCACGCTAAACTCTTCAGTCTATCTCCACTAGTCTTCACGGATTTGTAACACATGAACTATAAAAGTCCCCCCAAATTACACACTTCCAATATCACTACACTATGGGACACACAAAGAATTGTAGCTACACGTTAAATATTCACAGGCTGACTTCCTGTACTCTTCTGTACTCCTCAAGTTTACTGCTTGTTTGCTGCACCCCTCCAGCTTTTTTTTTTAATTCGCTTAGTGGGGGTGGAGTCAAACTGCGTCCACTTGGCACGGCGGCCACTGATTGGCCTATTGTAGCCTTCCCCCGTTGATTATGATGATGGAGAATTTGGTGTAATGAAGATTGGCAGGGGAAACCGAAGTACTTGGAGAAAACCTGCCCCAGCGCCACTTTGTCCACCACAAATCCCACTTGCCCAGACCCGTGATCGAACCCGGGCCGCCACGATGGGAAGCCAGCGACTAACCGCTTGAGCTGTGGCGCGGCCTACTCCTTCAGCTTACTACTTGCGTGCTTTTTCGCTCGCTTCTGCCGCTCCTACTCACTCGTAACTGCTCTGAACGAATTCTGTCACTCTTGCTTATATAGTCACGAAACGGACATAAACCTACAGTAAAAACATATCACGTTATCGTTATCCAGCCAGTCTATTGGCGCGTCGATCGGATCTATAGAAAACACAGCTTCCTCTATTGTTGCGTGTTGGACCGTGTTCACAGAGCTGTTGCCTGGCAATGCGTTGATCAACTCCTTTACAACATTACGTTAATCAGACCAAAGAAGACGAAGCATTAATAAGAAATTTAAGAAGAACGCGCAAAATTTTGTTGGGAACAATGAAGGAAAGAGGACATTGGGGAGAATTTCATTTAGACCTGACGATTATACAGAGTGGTCCAAAAGTCTGTTAACCCAAATCATTCTCTCGTATGAGCAGGAATACTCAGATTTAAACAAGCCAGTCGATTTGTAGAACAGCTTCACAGTGTTGAGAGCTGTGTATTGAACATGGAGGATCTCTTTTCGAACATTTCTTTTGATAAATTCGGTAAGACATAAAGAGGTTTGTAACGTATTTCAGTGCACATTTTACTAACCAGTTAAAAGGCTTTTGGACCACTTCATATGAAGATGGATTTTAAGAAAACGGAATGTTAAACGTTGATTGGATTCATCTAACTAATGATAAATGGGCTCTTGTGGACACGGCAATGAAATTGTGGGGCCATAAAAAGAACGAAATTTGTTGACTGAGCGACTATGCCCCACGGAATTAGATCCAGTTGCATGTTGCTAGATGTCCCAGTTGCAGAGCCGCCATACAGTATAAGCCGAAGTTAGTTCCTCTTCAGCAAAACATGATTGCTGTTTACAAAAATTGCAAAATAAAGTCACTGAATGAGCTGCAGTGCGCAGGCCAATGGGCTCGCCCATATGTGCATGTGTTGACTGTTTCAAGTATCAATTTATTTTATGTGGACAATTCTTTTCATACAATTCGAGTTGAGATTCATGTGACGTAGGGATAACATAAGACATACAGGCAATAAGTATGCTAAACATGAACTTAATACGTGTATGTCCTCTGAATCACTGACACTCACCTACCAGGCTACATGTTGTCGTAACTCAGAAGACCACAAAATGAACCTTAACGGCAATGAAAACCTTAGATCTTATAAAAGATGTTTAAAATCGTTTTCCATCAAAGGAACGTCGGCATCCACCCAAAGATTACACGGTATCCAAATCCGGAAGAGACCTAAAAAATTTGTAACTAATACCCTAATAGTGGTAGCGAAGAATTATAACTCCCTTGTTTCAAAAGTATTTTAATTTCTCTGATTATTTTGTGCTCTTTTCTATTCATGCTGAAATTAAGCTCTTAAAGCAAATATACTTCTAATCACTAACAAATACCATGAAACAGAGTCCTCTTACGAAGCTTACAGTCGCTCATTTTTTCAAGAAATTTCCTGCTTTTATGAAACTTGCAGGTTCATCAACGTGGCTGCAAGAGCAAGCCACTCGTTCCTCTCATTAACCAGATGAATCCAGTCCACGTCATAATATGCTATTTCGATAAGAACACAATAACATCAACATTAAAATGATCGTAGCATATAAAAATATTAAAGCATAGTTAAATCTAAATTAGGGTCTATTGTATTTTGATGGTTGAAGCATAAACAATATATTGTGACGTGTAGACCAATTGCTAGGCAACTACTCGGTAAACCCATTCCCGCGGGAGCCAACGCGCCCAACAATATGACGTCTATCGCTAGGCAACGGAGCAGTAAACACGCCTCCTTAACAATATAGTCTGTGTTTTCTCTGTGGTCCGTGTTGAGATATTATAAAACCACACTTTCAGAAGACGCGACCAAGTATAGAACAGAGTCAAGTAGGGAGCAGAGGGGAGAGTCGAGTTTCGAGACGCCAGCCGGCCAAGACTTGAGCTTGGGAGCGAAGAATTGAACGGAATCGAGTCTTTAGAATGGCAGTTGCAGAATAACGGCAAGAAAGGAATGTGTGATTTGAAGTTACAGTGAGAGTGTGATAAATCCGTTGCCAGGACACGACTAGTGAAGACTGAGAACCCTAGTTCGTGTTCAGCGGTAGACTGTAAAGTGTGTAGAATAGCGATAGCGCTGTAATTTCCTGTAGTCCTCAACTGCGTGAATGTATAAGGCGCAATAAATCTAATCATCCAATTCAAATCCCGCCTTATAAGTGACCAAAACACGTGGAAATATGTTGGTTTCAGTTCGTAATTTCAATTAATTTCGGAAATGCTGTTCTTACAAGCACCCTATATTACACGACTACACACATCTTTCTATTAAATGACAATTGCCGTAAGACTGAAAGCAACTACTGGCAAGGCAACGAGTCGTAAAATTACATGCGGCGTGAAGGAAAAGACACATGCTCACAATAACACTGTAAAACAATTCTTACTCCCGCTCTCCCTCCACAACATATGGAAAGATCGATTTTTAAACCCCAGCTATGGAGAAGGGCACATTCTGTTAATCCCGTCTCTGTAACTGCAGCTTTATTGACTGCGACGGCCCTGCGCGTGATGGCTCATATAACACAGTGGCAAACCTTGCGACTAACTGGGGTCCATCCTCAGTCAATAGGGAGGGGATTGCTAATCGATGTGGGATGGTGACCAGGACGAATAATGCTACAGAAACAACTGCACAGTATCGTATTCCTCCCATAGCTTTTATTCGCCGGATGGAGAAATTCTCTGCTGTCATAGAACCAAGAGAATAATTATCCTCATAACAAGGTTCCGACAGGACCCTGTCCTCAGCTAGCTCACATCCACACAACACATGTCTAGTATAATTGCCTTATTTTGAAAAACAAACAAACAAACAAACAAAAGTAGGCTTATTATATCACCGTGCTGTCTGTGTGTATGTGTATCCTTCCTTACCAACTTTTGACTGCTTTGAACCAATCTTTATGAATCTTTGTACATACATGATAGCTCTTGAGCCAATCTCAACGACGTGCTTCATAAACTCCTCCCATCAGTCTCTGTGTCTGTGCTAGGCAACGGCTCTGTAAACACTTTCCGCGGCTACCAATACACAAGCAAGAAGAGAACAATTGTCAGACGCGTTGTTTTCTATGCGTTCCATGTCCGTATCAAAGGAAAGTAGGCGATTAGTTTCCCTAGAACTTCCTGTTAACATAAATTTCAATGTTATTCTCCACTTACGACCATTTCTCCCAAGCATGCGCCGTCTTAAGCTTAAATAAACAAATTTATTACGAAACCTTAACGCCTATCCTTTCCCCATCTCATATTATCTTAACCCTTGGGGCTTCCACCTATAGGAAGACCGAAATATTTTGGATCGCAATTAGCAGCCACAAACTGCAGTGATAACCCTTATAATAAAGAATAAAAGCAATTATTAGTAAACTTCTTATTACTTAAGACTGATTATCATCTATCTTTCACCTGTCACACTCTTCATCATTATCCCTTTTAAAACCATTCTCTTTACTGTACAATTGCTTTTAAAGTTAATGCGAATAGTTTACACTTGTTATAAAGTAATTGCATTAGTTAAACTTAGTACAGTGTTCTGCGTTACGTTATGGTTTTGATCTCTCACACAGCGTCCAGATCAGCTCTGGGTCTCTCCGAACCTCCTATCTAAGGGACAATATGGTCGATTTTCCTGGGGGTAAAGCGACCTGGGCGTGAAGCTGACCACTCAACTCTATCTGGTGCAGAGGTCAAGACTGGTGGAGCTTTACCTAAACTCCACTATATGCCTTAATGACATGCTTAATTAATGACAACTTTACTTTTACCTTAGATACTGAACAAAAATTTGGGCACCAGTCTCATTAAATTAAATATACACTACCAACAGTATAAAATATACTTTAATGAAGCGTGGGGAGCGGAGATTTTAATAGCTCAGAAACGGGAGGAGGCGGGAAAGGTCAAGAACTGACTTTTTGGTATACTCGGAACTAAGGCAATACATGAGACTGAACTGTCCAGGTACCAATTGCTTCTTGCACAGATCAGACATTGAATTTCGGTGTCCCATTGCGCTACCAGTCACGACGGGGACGTTTTCATGTAAAAAGGACATCTATTTCATTATCTATTTGACACACGGCGAATTTAAGAATTCCTTTCTTATACAAATTTTCTGACAGGTTTTATGCAACTTGTCATCAGAGAATCAACTCATTCTAACCGGAGGAGGTAATCGTGTGAAAACGTACGGGTTAAATTTCTTCCACAAAAAATAGAAACAGAAATTATGCCGACAGGTAGCATTTATTCAAACATTCTTAATGTGGAGATGAGATTCTAGAACCAGGAATTGTCTATGAGAATAAAATTAAAGATGGTGAAGTTCGTTGGGGCTGGTTTTTTTTCTCTACTGCTGTGATTAGGCACTCTGAGATGTTCCGAACAAATTCTCTTTAGCGCGTCTTTTCCAATTACGCTGTCATCTCTCAGACAATGCAGCGCCAAATGAATGGATGATTAAATGGATAATGAATTGTAAATGATTTGAAAGGAAGCGATATTGGCCCAATCAAGGAAACATCCGAACATTTTTCTGGAAAGAATGAAGAACACAAAAATCCATCAGAATATCCTGGTGTTCTGGCCGAGATTTGGCGGAACACTTTTCGAATACAAGTTCTGAGCACTGCCGCCTGTCCAAACTTGTCATTAATTTTTCCTTAGTGTATTCAGCAACGCCGATCACAGTGACCGCGAGGCCTAAGGTATGAACCGTCTTCAAACACTGGGATCGTGGGTTCGAATCCCACTCGAGGCATAGATGTCGGTGTGCGCTATTCTGTATTCATGTTGTAGCGGCCTTGCTACGGGCTGATCGCCCATCTAAGGAGTGCTACCGACTGTGTATAGGATTAAGAGAGGGCGCGCCATAGGTGAAGCGGTTAGTCGCTGGCTTCCCATCGCGGCGGCCCGGGTTCGATCCCGGGTCTGGTCAAGTGGGATTTGTGGTGGAGAAAGTGGCGTTGGGGCAGGTTTTCTCCGAGTACTTCGGTTTCCCTTGCCAATCTTCATTTCACCAATTGCTCCACAATCACCCTCACCTATCATCTGGGGCTGGTACAATAGGCCAGAAGTGGTCGCAGTACAAGGGACTTAGTCCCACCCCACTAGCAATAAAAAGCAAATGGGATTTAGAAACTGAAACGGACAAGGTCCAACACAGGGATGCAGAGGCACAGAGGCACATAACCAACCAACGACACTTCCGAAATGTGTATGTTGCAGAACTAACCTTCGTCTAGTGCCGAGGTCAAGAACCGTGGCGATATACCTCTGCTTCCACATATCTTCATGGCAGAGTACTTAACTGATTAAGCACAGAAACAACGTTACCGTTTTATCTTCAGATGTTACAGAGCGTGGAACAGGCGGATGTCTGTGAATGACGAATTGGGAAAGGTACGACACGAAATGAAGCGTAAGATATGATGGTCTCACCGTGGCGTCACTGTCGTCTGAGACATGGCAACGTAGGCAAATGGCTACACGACTGCATCTCTCACATCCCAGAAGACTATTTTTCGTAAAGGAGATATTCGTAAATCATTTCAAGGTACCTAGCCAGTAGGTCTGAGTGTACGCGGTAGCGTGGTTGAGATACAATGCTACAAGCTGGAAGGTCACGGGTTCGAATCCAGATGAGATCATTGTTTTTTTTTTCCAATTGACCTAATCCTTCCAGCCGCACTATGGCCATGGTATCGACTCAGCTTCTCACAGAAATGAGTAGCAGGAATCTTCCTGCATATAAGTGGTGGCTGGCCGGTGCATAAACCTGACAAATTTACCGCCAACTGTGAGTCGATTGTTTTATATATATGGAAGTCCCGACGTCTCACAGACCTATGGGCCTCCATGGCCTGTTATAAGGGTAGCTCTAACTTTACCAGTAGGCCTACTGGTCAACAGGAACTAAGAAAAACTACGAAAAATATAATCCAAAATTGCTACTTGCAAGTAGAACCGAGACCGCGAAGCCCCGTCACCCTATTACAAGGATGTCACCATCACAAGATAACAATGATAACAGTGGCCGAACCCTAATGCCCTAGAAAGGATTCACGTGTCTGTACATCCACCGGGATCGGTCATGTAGGCCTACTTTTCCATTTAATTTTGCTTATTGTTTTAGTAACCGACTATTCTTGTCAGGCGTTGCTTGCTTCTTATCAATCCATTGTATCTTGTTTCGCATATTGCACTAGGAAGTGTTTCCGCAACACCCCAGCTCCCGTTGACTGACGGCAGTGGTTTACTATAACGAGAAGTCTCAAATAGATTACAGTTTGTGCTCTTATAATTGCATCAATATATGGGTTTGCTTTTGTCCAGACAAAATCTGATATCTACACTTTCCAGCATAGGCCTATTGTTCGATATAATAGCCGAGTTGTGGATTGGGACGCAAAATAAGCTGGCAAGCCTGTCACTAGCAGGGTTTCCCTCAACCACACCACGGAGATTTTCCCTTCACTATTTTCACGGACCGCATTTTGTGTCCTCTCTCACTCTTTTTCTGGACTTGGCAGTCCACGACACTGGTTTGGACAAGGGTGACAAAATATTTATTGATGGAGAAGGGAGTGAAAGAGGGTTGTGCCGATGTGGGTGTTGGTGACAGCATGAAAACCGTCTCACACCCCTCCGCCCCCTCCCACCTCGCCGGATTTATTAACTCGAAGCGAGTCCACGAAGTGTTACTGACCCTCGCTTTGTGGCGGACTTGAACTGACTCCCTCTGCAGTCTGGAAGCCGCCGCGGTTACAAAAACAGACTGGACATTAGAGGTATGATCAGCTTCAGTAAGCCATGAAGCCAGCGGCAATAAAATTAACACGAACTATGAAAAGAGCAGTGTCAGGTATAATTTGCTGACTTTGGACAATATTTGAAACTAAGAAAGAGGAAATAACAATATTCTTCACCAGATTTTAATAGTGCGATCACTTGAAAAAGGGTGTGATTATCTGGATAAATGGAGAGAACGTAAAATAATCCAGATATTTGCTATAATTTCCTCAAGGAAAGAGACAACTCCAAAGATTTCGACGCAGAAGATAATGTTATATTAAATTGGATTCTCTTTGCTACAGTGACCAGTCTGGCTCTGAGCACCAACTTCTTGTTCAATGGGGACTGGAGGCTGCTTCCCTAAGCACATAGCGCAGAAGTTAGAAATGCTTGGATCAACACCTCCAGTACTACCCCGGCCTACGTTGTATTTAACTAAACAGAGGAAGCAGTTAATTTGAGGGAAACAGTTTGTAGGATAGGAACTGGACTGAGGTGGCCATGAAGGAATATTTTGTATACAGAAGACTAATGTATGCATGGGTTGCGTAAAGATTTATTGAGTGGCTGAGTGTCTATCAGCCTCTTAAGGAAAACACTACACCATGTAGTTAGATATCAGCCGTGCACATTAAACACGTATAATAACAGCCCTTTATCTTTAATAGTCAAGAACGTAAGCTGATTATTTCGAATAATAGGTCTAAATAGTCTGATCATATGTCTATACTTGATAGAAAATTTGAGGTTCTCAGGGTGGTGAAAATCCATGCTGTGGGCTACTGAGTTATGACGCCATATGATGTGGTAGGTATTTTTTTTATTGCTAATGGGGTGGGACTAAGTCCCTTGTACTGCGGCCAATTCTGGCCTATTGTACCAGCTCCAGATAATAGGTGAGGGTGATTGTGGAGCAATTGATAGAATGAAGATTGGCAGAGGAAACCAAAATTCTTGGAGAAAACCTGCCCCCGCGCCACTTCGCCCACCACAAATCCCACTAGACCAGACCCGGGATCGAACTCGGGCCGCCGCGGTGGGAAGCCAGCGACTAACCGCTTAAGCTATGACGCAGCCCTTGTGGTAGGTAGGTTCCAGTGTTTCACAGGACCGTACCATACGACCATGTTTTGAGCAAGATTATAATGTTCTACTGAAATTTGTCTTTTCTGGAAAGGTACTGTCTCTGCTATAGTAGCAACACCAGAATGGAAGCCAAACAAACGTTTCGGAGGAACATGTCACATCTATCTCCAGGATCGAATAATAAGCTAAGCAGGAAACCAGCATTAAGCAGTTCCAACAACCGAAACAGATTTCCCTCACACACGTCTGCGTGCAGCCTGCTTCACGATGGTTTCTTGCGTGCCTTATTCTTCGAACCTGAAGATTAGGGTGACATATTCCTTCGAAACGTCGACTTATTTTCAACGCCTACATGTCATTACGTCCCATCTTCAGTGACCTTACCAAATGAGCTACGGGTCTCAACTTCTCTATATTAAGCGAGTTAGCTTAATGTAGGAGAGACGAACTGCAATACCTTTGTTATTTTTTCGGAGTTGATGTACTAGGTGAGCACATCAGCCTTTCAACATGAATCTAAAGGACTGAAACCGTACAGTTTAAAAATTAGTCTCCAAGAAATATGAAGGAACATCAGAATTGTCTTCTAACTAAACTTTTGGAACATATGAAACCGAGAAGGCCTCGTCAAATAAGTTTAAACATAAGAAATAAGTTCTTGGAAGAACTAAACTTACACTTTCCTTTGATACAACACGGACCGCATAGAAAGCAACGTGTCCAACAATTCGTCTATTCCTGCTTGTATATTCGTTGCCGCAGCAAGTGTTTACCGAGCCGTTGCCTAGCATCTATAGGGGGATACAAATAGGGACTCCCAGATTTATGGGAAAGGTTTATGAATTACACTTCTGAGATGGGCTGAACTGTCATGATATATATACGAAGTTTCACACAAATTGGTTCAAGCATTCAAAAGTTGGTAAGGGGGGATACACAGACAGCAATTTGATCTCACAAGCCTACTTTCATTTTTTGAAATGGGGAGTGTATGCCACAGAAACAAAATCCTAAATTAAGAGTGAACACATACAGAATTGTAAGATTTGAGGCTTTCACGGCGGTGACTATGAAGAAAGCAGTCTTCTGGGATTTTGCACCGTGTATATGTGGTGTTAACCGACGTTTCGGAGGAACGTATCGCCTCCATCTTCAGGGTAGAAGAAAAACAGTCTGCTTCTACCGGTTCTCACGGTCTCTTTGCTTGCAGATTTCTTATATATTTTTCTTCTACCCTGAAGATGGAGGCGATACGTTCCTCNCTGTTCTGTATTAGTAAAAACTCAACTTTCAGAGCTGCAGAAATGTTACAACTTTGCTTCAAGGAATTTTTTTTTTAAACCAAATTGAAAAGCAGCAATGGCGAAGGCCTCGGTTAGGGTGGAGCATCGTTTTGCGTGAAGTTCGTCCGGTTCTAGCCAACGATTCATAGGGAGGAAGAAGCACGTGCAGGAAAACAATGAGGTCACCCGTTATACTAGACTGACTGCTGACTGCAGTCACCTGTCGACCACCTGACCGAACAATGCCTCCACTAATCCTGCTTTATGTGAGATTAGAGAGATTCGTTCTGCCTCACCATCCCGTTCATGGCGAGATCAATTTGTGTTTATTGCCAAGTTCGCGGATGTTCGAAAAGCAGCTTAGTTGTTAAGTGAGGCAACCGGCTCAATAAAATAACACCGGGTGTTCTGCAAAATTAATGGCGTGCGAAGATGCTGTCTACAACAGTTATCGGGTGTTCGAGGCAAAAATAAACTGTGCTTCCTTCTTCAATATTTTGTTCCATAATCACTGTATTCCACTACAATGGTACACTATTTCAATACTATCAGACAGGTTACAACACAAGATATCAGATATAATATTAAAATATATTTCTAACACGAAAATTTTTGGCATCTATTCGGTCATCATCAGGGGTCTCACAGAGGCCTATATAATCATGTAACTATTGAAAGTTTAGGTTATGCTATCTATGGTCTCCCCACAATAAATTATTGGTTACCTTTATAATTCTGAAGAAACATCTTTAATATTGTCATGAGTATAGGGGTACGCGTGACGAAAATAAAGGGTTTTACATCGGATGATTTGATTTATTGATATTTCGATTATAAATTCTCTTAATCACACTCAGTTATAACCCCATCGCTATTCTACATACATTCAGTTCACCGTTGCACACGCACTAGTGCTCCCCGTCTTCACTACCATGTAGTCGTCTTCTGGCAACGGATCTCAACACAGAAACCAGCACTTCAATTCACTATGAAGTCTGTTTGTTATTTCTTGTTCAATCAACCTGCAACTTCGGAACTAAAACTCTCTCAGTGTAAGTCCAAGTCACATTGTGACTGACGGTCAGTCACTCAGTAAGTCTTGGTGTCGAGCCCCACACGGGGCTTTCAGAATTCCTTTCATGTGTCACTATATACCTAAAATATGCAGGACACAGCAGAAGTAATCCTAAACCATTAATCCCAAATGTACTTGGCACCGGACAAAGAGAAGCCAGGCATAGGAAATATAAGAGGCTTAAACTTGGCGGCGGTCAGTTTCAGAGAAGTTACATAAGTGAAGGCATAACCTGCTGCACAAGCCTGTATTGACAGGAAACCTCTGTATACCTTGTACGTGGTACAGTCATTAAATTCGTGGACTGTGGTTTTATCGCATCATATTACAAGTTATTCACATACACTTATACAGATCCATATCGGCCCTCAAAATAGTTGCCGTTGGTCACTATGCAAGTCTGCCAAAGTTGATATAGCTGCCGAGAACACTGCTGAAACATATTGGCGGGAAATTCCCGTACGGCGTCTCTTGTGGCAATGACGACCTCCTCGGACGACTGAAACCTACGACCACGTAGCTTTGCTTTCACGCGGTGAAAGAGAAAGAAATCGCATGGCGCGAGATCAGGTGAGTATGGAGGGTGTGGCAAAACGGTGACCTGCTACCTTGTCAGGGATGTGCAGGGGCGTTGTCGTGTAGCAACAGTCAATTTTTATTACGCCAAACATTTCGCTAGGGGATTTGCCTAGTTTCTGGCAGAACTTGATATTTGCCCGTTGTTCAAACTGCCAAATTTTCAATTTCCACCACTCATATTTAACTGCAGTTCACAATAGAGGCCGTAGTTCTGCTTACACTGCTTGCACACAACTGCCTTTGCTGTGACGATAGATGAACTGACATGGCATCATATCGTGCCTCAACCTATCCGCTGTAGTGCACTGCAACGACGCTTTGCGGCCAGTTCACGAACTTATTGACTACGGTAGTATAAATTTTACTTAATATAGTGCAGTGACTAAGGATACACAGAGTCCATAGTAACCTGGGTGCCGTGACAGCGTGGATATACTCGTGCTGGAACTGCGGCGCAACAAACGTAGCGCTTACCCAGAAAAATTGGCCCCCTCTCTCTCATCGAAGAGGAGGTCCCATTTCGAAACTCGTATGTGCCTAGGAGAGAAAAAAAATCTTGGTCGTGAATCTCGAGGAGACCTTAACCCAGGAATGACTGTGCTGACAAGGGCCAGCAGCAGTGTACCCAACCGATCAGTCTCTAAAGGGTTAAGGTATTCAGATCAGTCTGTTAACGCGGTTTCAGATTCTTGGTACTTTTGTTACATTTCAATATTATCTGCACCCAACACAGCCACATGAGCAGTGAAAACTAGTTGTAGAGTATTCCTTGCTTTCGTTCAGACGTAGGGCTATAACTTAATTTATGTTAACTGAAAGAATATTCTCAATCTGAAAATATAATATTTCAGTTTGTTAACAATAGTTAAAGTTGCTTGAAAGTGGGATTCCTGTATATATTTACACTTTGCTTACTGACTGCAAATAGCTCACGCTTAAAAAGTGGTTTGATAATTACTTTAGGACCTCAGGCAACTTAAATACATAGTCTATACAGTACAGACTGTTTTCATAGGTAGCATAGTTCTATTATTGTGTAGTGAATTCCTGAGGACTGACCGACCGAGGCACCGAAGCATACTTACTCCGTAGGTAAAAGGAAGAGTGTGAGGGAGCCTTCCCTTGTGACAGCTCTACCTAAACAGTTGACAGGGATGACTTTTATATATCCAAGTCTTTTCTTTAAAATTCCTCACGGGAGGTCCTTCCCCTTCCCACGTGTCTGCACGTTGTCAATCAAGTCCAACCGCCTACACCTCGGACAGATACCTTCACTTGTGGTTACTTCGCTTCTCAAATGACAGCCAATTCACGCGGCACTGTCTACCATGAAGATTGCTTCTGGAATTCCAGTGCCTTTGCAAGTCAGCAAGGAAATTCACTGAACTCAAGTAAGATGGTGCTACCAAGACCTGAATACAACTTCAATGAACCTCTTAACCCTTTCAGATCTTTAGTTGGACTTCATCCGACGTGCGTAGAGATGATGTTGCTGCCTAATGGGATAGATGCTATTGGACTCAGTTCCATTGTCTTAAAGTCACAATGAAATGAGAAGGAAAAACGGAATAAATGAGGAAGACAAAAGGAGATATAAATGGAATGCTGAAAAATAAAGTAAGAGAGAGAAAGATGATGATAAATTTAGTCCCAATGGTTTGTTATGCATTAAAAAAATAAACTTTAAATGAGGTTGTCCGATTCAGTCCAACGCTTAGAAAATCGCATTGAGTTCTAACGTGTGCCTCACTGTTTCGAAATTGGAGCAAAATTCACATGAACTGACGGAATATCATTGAAATTAATACATTCGTTGAACTAAAAAACGATGATTTTAAAATTAAAGAAACTTTCTTTCCTTAATAAGGTTATATATTCGTGCTAATTACCATTGGAACTCTATGAATAGCTCGAATTGCAAAGTGAATGTCAGAAAATTGCATATCTAATTGTGAAGATAATTAAGCATCGCAGTGTTTATGAGCTAGCTATCCCGTTTGTGGCATGGCAGTATTCAAGCTTGACATCTCGAGCTCTTCTTTCATCAAGTAAGGAAATTTAAAAATAAAAGTTTCCCTGTGCCTAAGCATCACGACATGAAGGTGTATGAAGAGTGGGGGTAATGTTCCATGAATTCCAAATATCAGTACTGCAGTCCCTGGCCTCACCTGCCTGCGATGTAGCAATCTGCAGCTCGGGAGAAATACTGCAGTACTGTTGTCGAAATCTGCAGCCACAAGCTTGCAACGGCCAGAGTACAAATAAGGATATCGAGCGACGGAAAGATTCACTAGGTGATCCACTCACAAAACAGAGTTTTGTAATGATCTTGGGAAACATGTGGCTACAGGCAAATGTTGTCTTGAGGCGGACAGCGTTGAGCGTTAATTCGCAGGCTCCTCAAAGCTTGGCACACAGACGGGGATAGAGTTCCTACTCACTGGAGTAGGAGGCTGGCTGAGTTGTACTTACACGTGGCGAAGAGGGGAATCCCTGTCTATGGACGGAAATGAATCTCATTCTTATACCAAGCGACGCACTAATTCCAAACCGCGTGTTATCGAGTCCTTTTCCGTGTAAGTTGCCATACTGATAACTGATGCTGAATTTCTAGTGGCATTTGCTGGTTTATGAAGGTCATCGCAAAAACAGCGTAGTTGGTTGAGGCACTATTCTACAAGCCGGAATATCGCGGGTTTGATTTCCGATGATGTATTTGGAATTTTGCAATTAACCTAATCCTTTCAGCCGCACTACGGCCCTGGGGTCGACTCAGCCTCTAACAGAAATGAGTACCAGCAATCTTCCTGGAAGTAATAGGGAGGCTAGGCCGTAAGGCTGACAATCTCACCGCCATCTGAGAGCCGACTGTCTAGAAAATGTGGGGACTCTCGAGGTCTTAGGGAAGCTTTGCGTTTTTTACCTATATATGACTGTTTTGAAATTATCTCTTCTGATGAAACATTCTAACTCAAAATTTGTACATCTATGTAACTCATAAGTTATATCTTGATTTGTCAACTAAATGTACATATTGAGAAACACCATATCATTTGTATCTAATTTTCCTTTTATTTTGTCATTACTGCATATCTCTGCGTTTGATATATTTTCCTCGAGTATTCTCAGTCTCTGTGTAAACTGAGAGGGTTCAGTCGGTACACTGACTGGATAGGGGCTGGGAGATAAGGGTTCTTTCCCGGCAGGGATAACATTTTTCTCTTCTCCACAGAGTCCTGACCCGCTATGAGGTCAACCCAGCCTCTAATCCAACGAGTGTCGGGAGCTCTTTCCCCAGGGGTAAAGAGGCCGATGCGTGAGGCTGACCACTCATCTGCATTTAGTGCTGAGGTCAAGAATGGTGGAGCTGTACTTACACTTCCCCATACGTCGTCATGGCATAATTCTTAATTAGCTAAGCACAGGCACAACTTTAGTTTCTATCCTCAACTTCTTTTCCTTAATGTGTGCGAGATAGACCAAGTTTCCCAGTCACGTAAATGAACAGGTAACATTATAGTGTTGTCTATTATCCTTTTTAAACTCATTATAGAAAATAGAAACAATATTAGCTCCATCTGTAACTCGCTTCGGATAAAGAAATGACACCTTCCACATCATTAACTTCACTGAAAACGTGTGTATGCGAGGGTGTTGCTAGTCGGGTGGGGTTTTGTGTTGATGGGAACTGACAGGCAGACAGATTCCAAAGATGACACGATAAGATAACGGACGCTAATCGTTGCCCCTCTATTTAGAAGCAAAGAGAGAAAATAGGAGGAAAAGGGTATGGCCTATAGAGATGAAACTGACAGCAGTTGTGAATGAAACAACTCAACACACTGTTACAATACAACCATAGTAAAAGCTTATATAGACCTATATCCGGCAGTACGGTGCGTCAACACGCGTTCACCACTGTGTCAAAAAAATAAAGCGATAAATGACTCTCAAGTTGGCCTCATGTAACCAGCTGCCATGTGGGTGGGCTTTAGGTAACATTCAGTTTCAGAATTAAAGACACAAATATCTATAGGTAAAATAGCCAAAAGTCTGTGTGTCTTTTCATTTGTCTCACTCGGTTTCTCTCGAATGGCATGTAGTAGGAAAATGGTAAATACAAGAAGCTTTTTTGCTCTTGGAGAGGTAAAGTTTCAAATTGGTTAATTTTGGTCTTACACGCATGGGTCTCAGTCCAATCCAGTTTCTTCTTCACAAGAGAAAGTTTGGGAGAATGATGACAATGAGTTTACTTGCAAAATAATCGAATAAAAAAACATGTTCAGAAGATAACATAAGCGACTCGCATGAGAGTTCAAGAGCTCCGAGACTGCAAATGTCAGTAATCGTAGGGGAAACAATAAATCTTCCTCAAATTCCAGTGCTGATTTTTCTGCACGAACATGTTAAACGTTCGTCAATCTAACCCCGTATCTGCAAAAGAGGATGTCATAGAAATAATGGCAAAGTTAAGTAGGTAACAGATAAAGCTACCCCTGCTACAGGATGTGGAGGCCATAGGGTTGTGACGTCGAGACTCCCACATTTTCTACACAATCGGCTCACAGATGACGGTGAGGTTTTCAGCCTCACGCAGCGGCCACCTTTTACCCCAAGGAAGATCCCTGGTACCAACTGGTACGCTGAGTCGACCCCTGGGCCATAGTGCAGCTGAAAGGATTAGGTCAACTGAAAAATCCAATGACCTAATCGGGAAACGAACACGCGACCTTCTGGCTTGTAGCTTAATGCCCCAGCCAACCACTCTACCGCGTACACCCTAAAAATAATGGTAAATGAGGAAGAGAAATATTCCTTTCGATATTTATTAATTTTTTCCATTTCAAATATTAGGCATAAGGGCGTCAAAAATACCCCATTTCTGACATATGGCGCATCGTAGAAAAATGTCAAACACAAGAAATGTTCCTCTTGATTAGCCGTCTTTAGAAAACTACTTGATTTTCTTGCCTCAATAAAGATGATAAAAAATGACACGCGCACTTTCAAATGATTTCCACATTCTGAATGATTACACGTTTGTGCCACTCAAAGTTCAGTTCTTCGTGGGACAAGAGACATGCAGACATGCGTGCAATTCTTGCAACAGTTGTAGCGACATGTACTTCCATTTTGATTTCTTCTACAGTATCCTCGCTGTGTTAGAGTAGTTCAAATAGCGTAATGTCAATTGCAGCTTCATGCACATGGAATTTCAAAGAGAGTCAGGCCGTTATAATGTGGGTGTATAATGTTCTTTACACACCCTGCCCCATGTGAACTGAGTTCTGAAGGTCACAAAAGTAACTATGCATGCCTGGCCAAATTATCGACTTTGTGGACATTATTTCGCCCGAGACTGGATTCTGTCTCCGTCCTCAGGTACAAGCCTACTCAGCTGGGCCCAATCGACAGACCTGCCTATCTCGAGCAGTTTCTCTGGGCCAGTGAATACTGGGTAAACATTCAGTGAAGAATCACTTCTGACAAATCGGAAAGGGGGGGGGGCATATTGACAAATAATAATTTACGTGGACACTTGGGCTATTGGAGGTTTGTGGCTCTTACGGCGAGAAGCTATGATAATTTCTGTCTTCTGAAGAATATGATGCCTCCATCTTCAGAGTCGACACTGAAGATGGAGGCAGTATATTCATCTGAAACGTTGATAAACACTGAACAAACCACAAGGCGTCACATATCAGAAGACATTAAGCTTCATTTCGGTTACTATTTTGCTTTCACAAAGACCTAATTTCGTTCCGTGCCGTGGGTATATTTGAGAAGCAACATTCTTAGGCTAAACCGTAAGACAGACCGTCGGCAGAATATGTGTAGGATCGCCTGTTCGCTATCAAAAATAATACAACGAAAGAAAGAAAGAAAATGTATGTTAAAGAAGGGCAGAAGGAAAGAGAGAAAATCTATAGGGCCTATTACTACTTATTAGACAGGTAAAGCGTGGCAGGGCGTGAAGCTGTCCACTTATCTCCACCTAATACCGAGGTCAAGAAAAGTAGACCTATACGTCAAATACCCTATACCCGATTTCATGGCGTGGTGCGTAATTAAACAAGCACCAGGAAAAGTTACTTCTATTATTTCTTCATCTTCTTATTCTTCTTCATCTATCACAAATAGGGCATCCTGGCCTATGACATGCTTCGTCCTTACAAAAGAAACGTTAGTTACGTTTTTTTTATCAAGTTCATTTGAAAATGTTTTTAAAATTAAATACGACTAAGCTGTCTTTAACACAAGTAATTCTATTTACTTCCCCACTATGTCCAGATCGACTCTGGGATCCACCCAGCCTCCCAGCTAATGAGCACTAAGGCCCCTTTACCCAGAAGTAAAGTGACCAGCCTTATACGAGTACAAAAGTATGCTTACTTGAGCAGAACCAGCATGCACATGTTAATGCTGATAAACTGAGCATGAGGAAATCCTTTTACTTTCCTTTAATATTATTTCATTTTTGTTTTCCTGTCCTGTAATCCATACATGTTTCAAACTGTGTAGTTATGAGGAGGTTATGTTTCAGTGTCATATCCTGTAACATGAGTTCCCATTCTTCCTGAAACAGAATATCCTTGAGCAATACAAACATCTTCCGGGATGAAAGAGAAGGGTTAGTGGGAATATTTACGAGGGGCTGATAGGTAGAAGGAAAGGAAGAATTAGGGGAGAAAACGGAGCTCTGGAAATAGTCTGATTAGGATTAAATGTCCTCTAGACGTGACTCGATAAAAGGGCTCAGCGATAGGCTTTTGTTTCAAGCAGAACAATGGGCCCCACGATAGGAAGCGCGGGAAAGAGGGCAGGGCAGCCACACACGAATCGTGTATACCAACTTCTGCAGCAAGACAGCATGGACTGGGGTGAGACCCTATATCACTGTTAGTTAGAGCCGACGACATGAACCTTCAAAGTGACAAGCATTTAAATAAATATGGAAGAGTGAAACTACTGACTATTCCTATAAAACCTTTGAAAATAAAAAAGTTCTGGGAAGAACTATTCATATACTGTCCTTTGATACGGCACGAACCGCATAGAAAACAACACCTCCAACAATTCTTCTATTGTTTCAAGTTACCTAGCAACGATACGGTGATACAGACACACAGACTGATGGGAGGGATTCATGAATTACGCCGCTGAGATGGACTCACGCGCCATCATATTCATACCAAGTTTCATAAAGACTGGATAAGAATTTCAAATATTAAGGGGGGGATATAATCACACACACACACACACCCATACATACATTGCATGTGCCTGCTTTTATTTTTTCAAAGTAACGAAAACAGGCTAAAAAATCCAAGTAGGCCCTGCTGTGAGCTGAACCCTGTTTCTTAAGTTCTGAGGATATGAAATGCATTAGAATACATGTTTAGGGATGGCCAATTTGTAAGCTATTCAAGAACGCTGTGTTAACTTTAGAGGTTAGTGTCTAATGACATGGGAAGACGCGAGATCTGGGGTTCTCACGACGGTGAATATAAACATCAGAGCAGTCTGAGACATGACGTCGTCGCCCTGAAGAAAGAGGCAGTAGGTTCCACCTGCTTTGAAGCTGAGAAACTCTGCATTTGTCCACAGGGTTTCGACTAGCTTTCAGAACAAACGGTTACAATTTAAATACACTGTAATGGCCGGTACGTTTTCGTAATTCAGATTCATTGTATTTTCTATGACGAAGGGATTAAATTTTTCACAATATTTTAAGTGAGATGAGGTCAACTGAAATGAGGTTCGTTAAGTCAAGCAGCTGGATACACTCCCCTAGATCAAAACGAAATATGGACAAACGTTCAGAATTAAAAATATTTTATTTAACTGAGAGAATAGGACAGCAAAAAGAAAACCGGTACGAACATATTTTAGAAAGACTGCAAAGATACAAATAAATTATACACCCAGAGAACACCGAGGTAATGGACTATATATTCTCTTGCAAGTCGGACACAGGCGAATGGCCTACATCCTCCAAGAAGAAGAAGAAGAAGAATCGTTTTAAATACGAAGAAGTTTATGCTACAAGAGGATAAGTTAAACCGATTTACATTGCAGAACATTGTTAGATAAAAGTCATATTACAATTGCAAACTTGTATTCCTTCGCTTCCTTAAAGCATGCTTAATTTCATGATTTTTTCAATTGTAAAGCGATAAAAAACAACAGATGTGTAGCCCTAATTAAAGCCCATTCTTTTTTACTAAACTGAATTCAGAAGATGATACAAAGGAGACATTTCCTGAGCATTTTATTTCCAAATTTGACTTGAAAAACGAAGATATGAGACTAGAGCCGAGGAAAACTCTTTTTAACAAAATTGTGTGAAGTAAGTCTGAGGTAAAAATAAACGTCAGATATATGAATGTTTAGCTGAAAATGAGATTTAAAATTCGTTCTGCTTTATACAGAAAATAATTGAAATGCGGCCTACGAAGGTTTCTAATTTTTATATAAATGGACATAGATACAATGAACAAAAAAGTAATATGTAGGATCTACGTATGTTTGTTAACATAAAGACTGGTTTAGAATTGTGAGTGCAAGAGATGTTTGTATCGGTGCCACATCTCACAATTCAGTTTGCATCTGTACAGAGACTGAAAGTTTCTTCTTGTAACAAAAATTGCAATAAGTAAGGTAAAATTTTCGCCGGTCACGGTAGCCGAGCGGTCTAAGGCATGTACTGTCTTCGCTCGCTAGGAAACCAGGATCGTGGGTTCGAATCCCACTCAGGGCACGGATGTTTAGTTTATGTGTGTGCGTTTTTCTGTGTTTGTGTACAGGTAGAGGCCTTGCGACGAGCTGATCACCCGCCCAAGGAGTCCTAAGGAATGTCTAAGATCTAGAAAAACCGAAGTGAACTTAGAAGTTCATGGAGGTAGGCCTAGGCTCACTGGGGCTGTAGTGCCAAGGGGAAAAAAAGGTAAAGTTTTCTGTGATTAATTAATTAAGCACTATGCAATGAAGACAAATTGGACAGTGGAGGTATAGCTCCAACATCTTGACCTCGGCATTAGTTGGAGGTGAGTGGTCAGCTTCACGTCCCTGCCGCTTTACTCCAAGGGAAAGAGTTCCCGGTACCCACAGGATAAGGGGCTCGGTAGGACTCAGAGACACTCTTAGATATTCACTCATGTTTGTATGTATGCATGTATGTGTGTCTATGTATGTATGTGTGTATGTGTTTATGTTTATGTGTGTGTATGTATGTATAATACTGTCACATATCGGGGGTTTAGCGTGACGAATAATAATGGGTTCTGGAATCGAAGATTGGATTTACGCCTACTTCACACTTACAATCAATACGACAGCTCACAATCAATGATTCTCTACGACTCGCTCCATTCCTCACTGGACCACGAGCGTCTTCTCTTCAACTGTGACGAATGGCGAACGACGAATCACTGCTCACACATTGAACTATTTTGAAAGACGTCTGTCTGACGAATCTTATCAGGTCAACTATTGAACTGCCTTCTGAATTCTCTTACGAATGATTCTCTGACTCAACTGATTTCACGAATGAACTCCCTTTTGCAACTGTGAGAGAACTGAATAGAGATCACCGCCTCCAAGTGTTCCCTTACTGTTCTTCGTGAATTTGTTTCCTCGGAAACCTTGCGTTCATTCCGGAGCAACGGTCTCATTTGCAAGTGTTTACAACTTTCAGGTTTCGTGTCTATGGAAACCGTGTTCCGTAACCAGCTGGTTTCCAAGAATTCAATCTCCCCGTGGCAACGTATTTACCAATTCGTTTCCTAGAAACGGCCCACGTGTCACAATACTACATAACACACAAAAATATATACGTAACAATAGAGACATTTCTGATTAATTATCAACTTGATAATATTTGAAGTTACCCAAGCCCTGATAATGAAATATGGTCATATGTTTACACGTGCCTTTACATAAATAAAATAGACACAAACATAAGCATGGGAAGATACGGGGACTATTCTTCTAAGCATGACTAGATGATTCACTAATGTGAGTGTTTACGGATTAGAACACTGGGGTTCCTTCTTGCCAACACCATGTTCGGACCAGCTATGGGGCCCACTCACATTCCTGTGGAACGGTGGCAGCATGTTCCTCCGAAATGTCAGTGTCTCTTCACCACACATACCGCCGTGAGAAATTCAAATTTGAAATATTATTTTATTTTTCGTACATACGCTCTTTTTGTCGATTCTCTTTGCCGTTTTAATTAACGACGTAGAACATTTCTATCTTCTGGGATAAAACGCTGAGTAGCTTATTACCTACTTCATGCTGATTTCTTGCTTGGATTCTTCTTCGACCCTGAAGATGGAGGCGACACGTTCCTCCGAAACATTGGTTGATTTTCAACGGACTATATGTTGTATCTCTTCATAATTAGCATTGGGAGAAATTTTAGTCCCACAAAGTTGTAGAAGTTCATGTTTCATTTAATCTGAAGACCAGTTCTGTGTGAGATCGGTGAAGAGCATGGACAACACACACAACTCCATATATATGTATATATATCATGAGCGGGCCGATCTAAATGTTAGTGGTTCTGCCTCAAGTTAGAGGCCACACATATCTTCACAGAAAACAAGAAGTTGTTCTCATGCTTGACTAAGTAAGCAGTATGCCATGGAGATATATTGCGGTGTGGATTCGTGTATTCTTGACCTCGGCACTAGTCGGAGGTAAGTGATCAGCTTCACTCCTCGGCCGATTTGTTTTCGGGGAAAGAACCCCGGTACCCAATGGACAGAAGAGTACGTGGGCTCCATAACCGGTCTGGACACAGTGGAGATGAGAAAAATCCTACTCTTACCAGGTCTCGAACTCCTTTCACTCGGCCGTTCTGCTGTACCAACTACGCTTCTCGGGATCCCACAGATGCCTTCATAGAAAACAAAACTTCCAAAGCTTCAACTCTGACTCTTCAGCTTCAGTCTTCCTGGTAGATGGATTGTTCGGATCCTGATCCTGTTTCTGTCTGGTGGGACAGTCTCAAAGTGGACTGCACTTTCAATGTTTCGGAAGTCCTTGCTGTCTCCATTTTCTAGGCGATATGGCTATACCAGAAGTATCTCCAGAGATAATGGGTAGCCATTTCGCCTTGAAGATGGAGACAGCAGGAGTTTCGGGAACTTCAGAAATAGAGCTCATTTGAACACATCCCAAAAGAAGAAGAACCTCACTGAACTGCCGGGAAAGCCTAAAATCATTTGCGATTCTTGTGTCATGAACGCCCTTTCAAGCACAAATGTTATTGCGTCTGACGTTACAGGGTCAATGCTACCTTCAATGCTGAAGAGCTAAAACTTTTGAAGGAAACGGTCATGGGACGTCATTCTAGGGAAACCAAAAAATTAAGAATATCCTCAGTCCTGTTTTACTTCAATAAGTAACTTTGTAAGTAAAAAGTAAATAAAAATAAATCTACCCTTTTTTTTAATTGCTTCATTTTTTGGTCCGTTACACTATCAATCACAAAGTCAATGAAAAATCCGTCGAGTGTAACAATGTTTTTAGGTCACTTCTTTATCTCACTTGCCTTACATGTTTCGGTTTAAGAAAACCATCATCAGAGGCACATATTACAAACACATGAAAACACTGGCGTTGTTTAATGTACACAGTATATATGCTGCGTGGACGCTGCTACAAATGTCGAAGTGTAAAAGCACAACACTTTCTAGGAATATTGAATGCACGTTCAACTCTTGCATTCCATCCGAAAATTGCCCTCAAATTAAACCGTCAATGTTAAAATATTTAAAAGTTTAAAACATTTGAAGTAAAATGTTAGGCTCCTTCTTGTTAATTCATCCCGAAGATGGGAGAAGTCAGCTTGAGGTTGTATAGTCTTGTGGTCAGATGTGTGTTGTGTACCCTGTAACAGGCCGTGAAGACCCATGGGGTTGTGAGACGTTGAGGATCCCACATTATCTAGAAAATTGGTTCAAAGATGGCGGTAAGCTTGTCAGCCTTAAGCGCCGGCCGCGCTTTACTCCCCAGGAAAATTATTTAATTAATTCCTGGTACCAATTTCTATTAGAGGCTGAGTCAACCCCAGGGCCATAGTGCGGCTGGAAGGATTAGGTCAATTGAAAAAATCCAATGACCTCATCGGGACTTGAACCCGCGACCTTCCGGCTTGTAGCATAGTGCCTCAACCACCTACGCTACCGTGTGCCCCCAGCAACTTTGTAAGATGTTCACTAAGTTAGCCTATACTTTCCTGAAGTTCAGGCCGCGCCATAGCTCAAGCGGTTGGTTTCTGGCTTCCCACCGCGGCGGCCCGGGTTCGATCCCGGGGTCTGGTCAAGTGGGATTTGTGGCGGACAAAGTGGCGGTGGGGCAGGTTTTCTCCGATTACTTCGGTTTCCCCTGTCAATCTTCATTCCACCAATTGCTCCACAATCACCCTCACCTATCATCTGGGCCTGGTACAATAGGTCAGAAGTGACCGCAGTACAAGGGACTTAGTCCCACCACACTAGCAATAAAAAAATAGCCTTAAGTTCACTATTTATTCACTATAGTTCATCGTTAAGCAAATCAAATAAACGTATTAATCCATCGCTACGAATTTTACCACCAAATCGGTGAAAGCGAAACGCAAAAACAAACCAACTTTCTGTGACCATTTTACCATCCAAATCTCCTGACTGCACCTTGTTTTATTGGATTCATTCCCATTATCTCATGTAACGTATATTGCGTCCTGACGATTAAGAGGGGTAGTACGTCGACGTCTATCCAGCAGCCAGCGGCGCTTTGTTGCTCGCTATCTGCGCCCCCAATCCACCCCTTCACATCAGTCACCCGATACATGTAATACACACACCACATAGCTGGCAGGTCGCATGAGAGGGGTTGGCCTCCCTATGCCCTTAATACCAACTGCTACTCTACCGAATATTAGAGCATTCGGAATTTCATTACAACAGATTAGCTGGAAAGCAATCCTGTCTACCTGCGTACATCTGACAGAGGCTGGGATTACACCCACTCCACGGCTCCCTCTGATAATGGTCCACAGAACAGATACGGAATGGTACACCTGTGTCTATAGGTTTACAGTGCTACCATCCATCTGGGAGCTGCGTCAACACTGACGTCACAGCTCATGACGACAATTTCTGATCTTCACCCGCTTTTCTATTTTCGTAGACTAGAGAAATGTAGTAAACATCTGGCCTGCATAAGAGGGTAACGGCAGGTCATAACTATCTGAACTATCAAAGGCAAGAGGACAAGACACAATGTCACAAATGAAGTCGTAAACTGGCTTCAGTGTAACTGAGAAACCGATCTTTAACGGACAAGCAATGGATCATATCATTAGCGAGCATCTTCTCTTCACAGGACAGACAAGTCGAAAAACTAGCTTCAATGTATGTATACCTATACGAAGACAATAAAATTTAAAATATCATGCAACAATTTTCTTCCGATATGTTTCGACCTTTCAGTTCATCATCAGGAATATTTTAAACACATACATCATACGTGTATTACATTCTCAATAAGTGTGATTACATTTTTTGGGGGTTCTGTAAAATGTTCTAGATCTTTTAAGATATGAACAATATGCATTATAAAATGAATTATGATAATTACATTACAGATCTATTATGGCTCATCAATAGTCAAGTGTTAGTATGTTCTTACGGCTAGGCTTATAAAGCGAGAAAAAAAAATTATAATTTTAAAATAATACCTTACGAAACCATATCAGGCAGCCGCTTCTGTAGGAAGCAGATG
>NW_019742552.1:2861-7262 GCF_002891405.2 Cryptotermes secundus | reverse complement strand
CCCCCCCCCAAAGACAACGAATACTCCGATATTCCGGTAAGAAGTGAAAACAGAAAATCTGCACAGTTTAATCACTCCAGCTCGTTCAGCACTTACAGTGAAGACAGAGACTGGTTTGTGACACGTGTCACAAGCGCCGCGTTGAAATTATGGTTCGGTATGTTTTGTCAGTGCCGGTCACGGTAGCCGAGCGGTCTAAGGCGTGCACTGTCTTCGCTCGCTCGGAAGCCGGGATCGTGGGTTCGAATTCCACTCAGGGCATGGATGTTTAGTTTGTGTGTGTGCGTTTTTCTGTGTTTGTGTACAGATAGAGGCCTTGCGACGAGCTGATCACCCGCCCAAGGAGTCCTACTGAACGTGTAAGATCTAGAAAAACCGAAGTGAACGGAGAAGTTCATGGAGGTAGGCCTAGGCCCACTGGGACTGTAGTGCCAAGGAAAAAAAATGTTTTGTCAGGTCTGAGTACACCCGAACTGTGGAAGAGTTCAAACAGTAGCAAACGCTTCTTCTGCTGCAAATGTGCCTGAAGAGATTAACAGTACAAAATAAGTCTAATCTTTATTCTGCTTCTTTCATTTGTTTACAAAAAATGCTTCATTGTATTTGGATATTCGTGCTAAACTTTATTTTGTTTCATATCCGATTGTAACACATTCGTATTGCCAGCTTTGTACTGAAGTATACACAAATTTTGAAGCGTTCTTTCATCCAGGACATAAGGCCACATAGGCTGGTGAAAGTAAACCGCTTTGGAGGAACATCTTCGAGCTGAAGAAGATAGAAGAAAGATATCATAATGAAACTTTGCAGCCTGTATCATGCTGATTTCTTGAGTGACTTATTCTTCGACCCTATGTTGGGGTCTGTACGTTTCTCCGAAACGCAGGTTGACTTTCACCGGAGTACACAGGTTTATATCTCAGAAGATAACATTTTCGTAGCCACCGCTTTGAGAGCCGCAAATCCAACATACAAATATTGTTTTTTATTATAATCATGTTGGGGTCATGATTTTCCAGGTTACTAAATCATTACCTTACTTTTTGTTTTAAAGAGTTTAAAAATATCTGGGTGTTAACATGCTTTTCAAGATAAATATATCCATAGTAAAATAATCGACATTTTATTGTTATTTCCATCAATGACGCAATTTCCACGTACACAATGCACAGGTTCATTCATAAAGAACATCCAAGATTGAGTCACTCCATATAAAATATTACCGTTATTTGGTTATATTGAAAATGAGAGGTTCATATTTATATCATCAGCATAAAAAATTTCGTGGCATTAATTTCAAGGTTGTGAGGTACATGATTTCTTAAATAATATATTATTTAAGAAGAGTTGCCTAACGATATGAACAGTAAGCTTAGAGATCGTGCTAAATATTAAAACTGAGGAACCGCTATAAGGTAAAAGTAGTGTTCTCCGTTTGCTTAACTAATTAAGCACTACGCCATGAAGGAGAATGGGGGAGTGGATGTATAGATCCACATTTGCTTGACCTCGGCACTACTGAGTGGTCAGCTTCACGCCACGGCCGATTTAACCCCAGGGAAAGAGCCCCTGCTACTAATTAGATAGAAGGCTTGGCGGGGCCTAGGACTGGTCTGGACGACGTGGAGAAAACAAAATTCTTGAATCTATCAGGACTCGAACTACAACCCCTCGGTCATGCAGCCCGTAGCCAGTCGCTATACACACTTATCTATCCTGGCTATAATGTAAGCTTTATTCAATTTTCATAAGTGATGATATAATTCATATTTTACCTCTGCAAGTTAAAAGATAAGAAAACGTCTGATAAACAAATGAAGATGCGACCGTCTACATACATCTAGGTCGAGCCAATGAAGATACTAACGCTTTATGTCAAATATGAGATCCCTGAAGACGACCTTAGGGGTCAATGACACCTGCATAAAATGTTCCAGGCACGGCAGATGGTCAGCTTGTATTGTATAGCCCTATGAAATTGAGCATAGAAATAACAGAACACTCGTACGGTACCTGATCTCAATTGCTCCTGCGGCTATGTGGAACGCAGTGTCAGCCTATGATGAGCTCACAACGGGACGAACGAAAAAAGGAGCGTTTGTGTTCTAATTTCAAACCCCGCACAGGCGGGAAATCAGACGAAATGTCGCAGTCCAGCCATTTTTCAGTTTATATTGTCATGTATGGGGGTGCGTCCGTGGGGTATAAGACGGGGCTTATATTGGATGATTGGATTTATTGCGCCTTATATGTTCACAATTCGGGACTACAGGTAATACAGTGCTATCGCTTATTTACACACTTTACAGTTCAACATTACACACGCACTAGGATTTTCAATCTTCACTAGTCGTATCTTGGCAACGGATTCATAACTATCTCAGTGTAAATGACACATGAAATCTTCTTTGCAAAGTCTAATTAATTTTTTGCCATTCCTTATTAATCACTTTCGATTGCCTTCTCCAGAACTCAACTCAATTCTCGAGAACAACTCACTCAAATCAAAGAATCAAAGTCACATTGCGACTGACGATCAGTCAGTCAGTAAGTCTTGATGTCGAGTACCATCTGTGACTCATAACCAGATACTTATTACTCTTTGNTCTTTCTTTCTTTCTTTCTTTCTTTCTTTCTTTTTTTTTTTTTGTTGGGCGCTCTCTCTGACGAGAGGGCGGGTCTGTCATTCGTATATGCTGCTGGCCTTTGCCAGCGCTGTTTTTGTTGTGTCCGAGTCTCTTGGGACTCGAGACCATATTATACTGTCTCAGAATTAAGACCTCCATTTCTGTCGCCTCTTATGACTCGCAGGGTCACGGTGGAGGTATTCGACCCCGCCTTCACATGGGTTTCTCACTCACTCAAATGACCTCATTTGTCCCTTTATAACCCCTCGGTACGGATCAAGCAGAAAACACAACTTCTCTATTGTTGAGAAGGTTTATTTACTGGTCCGTTGCCTAGCAATGGACGTCAAATTGTAGGGCGCGTATTCTTCCGCGGTGATGTGTTTACTGAGTCGTTGCCTAGCAATGGGTCTATACGTCAAGATATTTACCGATTTCTCCAAAATGTTCAAAATTCTTCAATTTCTAATCATTCCACAATTGCTGAAACTCCCAAAGTAGTAATGGTAAAAGGGAACGAGTCCCGAGCAGTTACTCCGCAACTCTGACTCTGCTTCTAGACGTAGGTCTATTAATTCATTTGTTCACAACCGCTTCCTGGTTCAGTATCTCAGTCTACATAGCGTCAAATGGCAGGATGACTGCTGAACAGAAAGCTATCGTGGTTTTAATAGATGTACTATCCCCGAATGTTCCTGGAAGGATTGAGGAAAACCACAATAAATCTCGGTCAGGACAGCCGCTTCCCAGGCCAAGATCAGAAGTGTGTGCCTCCGGATAATTTAGAGCGTTACCGCCACATTAGACTGCTCGGTCGTTCACAGCCATCATACCACGTTTCAGTAAACGCTACACAACCTGAGAATTTGATAAAGTGCTGTAATTTAACGAACAGAAAATAATTAAAATCGAAGCTTCGTGTTATAAAGCACATAGTTTCAAAAATACAGCATAATTTTTTCTTATTGAACCTCTAAATTACATCACACCACGTAAGCGAATTTTATGAGGGTTAGATACGAATAGTGAACCTCAATCATTACCATAAATCGACAGGGGAACAGCCTCTACAGATCTGCTTCCTTCACAGTCACTATCTGCATATGTGAACATGAGGTGAAGACTTCTTGGTCCCACAGGAATCAGATTCCTGGGATTATTCTTCCGCTCAGGTTCACTTGAAAGTGGCACAACATTGTGGCGTGTTCGGTGCAGTGGCTTGGACCTCCAATTAGCCGGAGACGCAGTAGGGGGTCTTGGTTGCCGTCACTGGCGCGGAAACAAACCCCTTAATGGCCAGCAACACTCTTGGCTATGAGAAAGTCCTGCAGGAAATTGGAGTGGCAACTGTTTTATATAAATAATGGTAAGGTAACGCTAAATTTGTCCCTGTGCTTCACTAATTCAGCACTGCGCCATGAAGACGTATGGGGGAGTGGATGTATAGAACCATATTTTCTTGACCTCGGCACTAGTTGCAAGTGAGTGGTCAGTTTCACTCCCCGGCCGCTTTACCCCCTGGGGAAAGAGCCCTCGGTACCCATTGTCTAGGAGGCTGTGTGAGCCCCAAATTCAGTCAGGACGACATGGAGAAGAGAGAATTCCTAACCTTACCAGGACTCGGAACTTGGAACCTTCTGTCGTTCAGCCCGTAGCGAGTCACTATACCGACTGAGCTATCCCGGCCTTATATAAATGAAGGTACATGACTCTAAATTGGCCTATTGCTCAAGCTGATCAAGATCGGAAATCAGTAACTTAAATTTTTGGCCGC
>NW_019742552.1:0-1343 GCF_002891405.2 Cryptotermes secundus | reverse complement strand
TATCGCCATCTATGAGCCGATTGTCTAGAAAATATGGGATCTTCGACGTCTCACAATCCTCTGGGCCTCGACGACCTGTTACAAAGATAGCTTTACCTAACCTTAGGAGTATGATATTAAAATGGATCTTAAGGAAGTATGGCGTAGCAGTGTGAATTAGACGCAACTAGTTCAGAATAGAGGTTTGTAGTTGGATTGTGTGAACTCGGTGAGGGACTCAATCTGGACGTTTCGTCACTAAACGAGAGATTACTAGCCTTAAAAACGATTCTACTTCATGGAGTTACGATAGAGAGGAAGGGGGGGGGGACTCAGTATTTACAGCTGACAATTTAGAAATAAAAATGCAGGCATAAAATGTTAGTGGCAGGGACGTTACGAATCCCCCCCCCCCTCCAACCCAGTATTCGTAGCAGTGAAAATATTCTCCTCGGAATTATGGTTATTTATTTTTGTTCCATCGCGTCAGCGAGATTTTATAACAATTCCTGTTCCTTGGTCTATCTGCCCTAGACAGAAGCAGGGCCGCCCTCTCTTGCTTTGCGCACACTTTGTCAGCATCTCTGCCGCCCTATTGTTGCTGCATGGCTGGGCACATCTTCAGGGAACTGGGGGAGTGGGACTAGAAACTGCACTGCTGTGTATATTTTATACATAGCCAGTATGGCTATATCCAATATACATCTCCCTCCTAATTCATAATTCATGACGACACTGAAATTTGGTTGTCGCATCCTCCCCCTTAATTCATCGCTTTAAAATCAGGTTTTTATGAAGTCGTGTCGTGCCATAAGCACTGCGCTGCCCACAGTTCGGGAGATTTTGTTATGTACAAAGTTTTATGATAAAACAGTGGTAAGGGTGGTGCTGGGGTATCGGGTATGCATTTGAATGGCTTTTATGTAAGCACCAGAAAATCTACCCACCGTTGCCTGGCTGTAATGCACGCGTATAAGAAAACAAATTTGTAATAAATCTAACAACGGCAGAAGATACTTCGGATCTCTTCGCATGTTAGTAACTGCAGAAGTCTGGGTTTTCATCTGTATTCCAACAACAGTAGCAGATAATTTGGGTTATCCCCTGCAGACCAACAACGATTCCATTACTTTCGCGAAAGGAATGTTGTCACGATCCCGTTGCTGCCACGAACGCAATGTTGTCATGATCATGTTGCTCTCACAAACGCAATGTTGTCATGATCCTGTTGCTCTCAAAAACGCAATGTTGTCATGATCCCATTGTTGTCGTGAAAGCAACGTTTTCATGATCCTATTGCTCTCACCTGTCATGATCACATTTCTCACACGAATACAATGTTATCATGATCCCAATGTTCTCAC
>NW_019742551.1:0-735 GCF_002891405.2 Cryptotermes secundus | reverse complement strand
TTGCAGCATGTAATATACAAAATTTAATACCTAAACAAAATACTTCAAATGAAGCTGAATTTAGCAAGAAGAAGAATCTTTTTACCAGCAAATTGAACTTAAATTTGAGAAGGAAACCACTGAAATGCTACATTTGGAGCATGGCTTTGTATGGGGCTGGAACTTGGACACTTAGGGCAGTAGATCAGAAACACCTGGAAACTTTCGAAATGTGGTGTTGGAGAAGGATGGATATCAGTTGGACCGATTATGTGTGAAATGAAGAGGCGTTATTTAGAGTCAGTGAGCAGAGGAATATCCTACATGAAGGTTGGTCATATCTCACGCAGTAACTGCCTTCTAAAAGAAGTTATTGAAGGAAAGATAGAGGGGTGGATAGAAGTGACCAGAAGACGAGGAACAAGACGTAAGAAGATGCTGGATGACCTTGGGGACAGAAGAGGATATTCTCATTTGAAGGAGAAAGCTCTAGATCGCGTTAAGTGGAGGAACTGTTTTGGAAGAGACTGTGGGCCTGTCGTCCGACAGATTATTGATGAATGAATGAATGAATGTCACACAAATGGCAGCAAAATTTAATGAACTGTACAAAACGAAAATTACTTCTAATAGTTGTTTACTACCTGAAGCAGGCAAAAAAAAATATAGTAATAACAAACCAAATTTATATGAATAAATAAACGGTTTTTGAATGATAATCAAATTAGCATGCTGCAAAATGATTTCACCCAGAAA